>NC_061511.1:281344268-281381587 GCF_022539505.1 Lolium rigidum | reverse complement strand
GCATTTGTACTAGTAGAGTTAAATACATGGTTAGTACATGAACTTGTCGGCGTGGATCAGATTAGTCATCGTACATTGGAAATACGCTGGGGCGGTAATTGAATACGTTTGAAATGTTTTCTACGGTCACTCCGCTCGGTACACCGCGTGTACAGGCTGACGTGGCCGAGGAGGGCCCATGTGCCAGCAGCGCCAGGTCCATGAACTTGCGGCACGGATCAGTTTGGTCACCCTCCGCCAGAGATGTGTCTGGCCTCGAAAATTCTGAGCCATTTTTGCACAAATGCCCCTCCACTTTCCAACTCGCAGATAAATCTAGTTAGGTCGTCGATCACGCACTACATGCTCATCGATAGGGACTTATGGAGTGGTAGAGCGGCGGCGGTTGTCATCGACGTCACAGCGCTGCGCAAGCATCGAGGCGGCGTTGCTGACGTGTTGTAGGAGAGAGATGGGACCGGCTCCACTACAGAGACTAGTAAGTTTGCACGTGCACCACACGTCAAATATTAGAAATTAAAACAATACAAATTTGTAAACAAATAAATAAATATGGTTACCAAAATCTGGTTAATATGTGGTGCTGAGAAAACCATTTGGCAACTTTTACCAATGATATTAAAATGATTTGAATTAAAGACAATCATGCTTCCACAATCTCTGTAATCTTTTCTGTTTGGCCGTCTTGGAGACGCTAAGATTCACTGAAGGTGTTTGTGCCCATGAAAAATATCTTGTATACATGACCATGTTAGAGTCTAGTCATATTTCGAATGAAGTATATATCGTTACTCAGTTTCAAATGTAAATCACACCGTAAACTTTGGTATTTCCAGGAATAAATAAAATGTACTTAACAACATCTAGTATTTTTGCAGAATAATTGCACTGACCTGGCCCTCAACAAGCTCCTTCAACCAAGCAGAGAGAATAAGTCCTTCCCTAGAATGTAGTCAAAGAGGAGTAGGACAGGCTAATAGGGATTGTCTCCGGCCATGTAAGGCATGGACAGGTAATCCTTCACCATGGAGTTTGCTCACGAATCCAACAGTCACATCCTTGTGAGCCTACAAAATTCAGGTGCCATGCAGATCGAAAGAGAGCAGAAATCTAGTACCATAGCACGCGTACATTTTTCTAAAAGCAAGATCTTTTTTCTCGAACATATGATTTTATAGAATAAATGGTTTTTTTAAAATACATGAAATATTTTTCATACAATATTTTTGTGTACCAAAGATTTTTTTCTTATATCTAAACATTTTTCGTATCTTAAAAGAATATTTGTGTAACTAACATATTGCTAATATTTAAATTTGTTAAGCAATGTTCCCCTGTTTGACAAAAAATGTTCAAAGGTTCAGAAAAATGCTCACCTATTTGAATTGTAATAGAAATGTCCATACATCTCAATAATATGTTCTCGTTTTGTATACTCCAGGAAAAATGTTCATGTATATTTATAAAAATTAGACATTATAGAAATGAAATTTACATATAAGCTATTCACAGTCCTTCATTGTTCCAGTCTTAGCAAAGTCTTCTAAGTATTTGCATGGTCCTTTGGTTGGCCACATGGCCGCCTGGGCTCCCTGTGACCATGCGCAATGCCTCAAGTGTCAAGACACAGTTGATGTCACCACGCATACCGCTGAACAGAAAATAAAGCGAAAAAGCCAAACCAATTTGCCCATTCATGGACGTTCACTTGTGGATAGAATCAGCCCAGCACGCACTCTGTGCTCGCGAGCCAATCCTAGGTTGTCCGCCGGTGTCAGACGTGCATGCGCATTTTCTTCAGATTTGCATGCTTCATGCCCTCGCTCCAGTGACCAAATTGATCCGTGCCGCAAGTTCATGGACCTGGCGCTGCTGGCACGTTGGCCCTCCTCAGCCACGTCAGCCCATACGCACGGTGTACCGAGCGAAGTGACCGTAGAAAACATTTCAAACGTATTCAGTTACCGCCCCAGCGTATTTCCAATGTACGATGACTAATCTGATCCGCGCCGACAAGTTCATGTACTAACCATGTATTTAACTCTTTGCAATATGATCAAGACGTTCTTGGTGTGGCTTTTTTTGGCTTTTGGCTTTGGCAAAAGCCACTTACACAAATAGGTCTTTTTTTGGCACTTGGATTTTGGGCCAAAAACAAAGATCCTATTCTTTTGGCTTCCAAAATCCAAAAGCCAAAAAAAGCACCTATTTAGGTGCTTTTGGTGGCTTTTGCCAAAGCCAAAAGCCAAAAAAAGCCACACCAAACACCCCCTACATTACTTGCAAGTAATTAATCGTGCCCACGAAAGTTGAGTGTTCAACGGCCGAAGACGCAAAGCTTCCCGTGCCTCTCCGGGATTTCTGACGCCCGCTAGTCGCGTCACAATGCAAGGCGGCAAGGAAAACCAACATCTCTTTCTCTCTCTAAAAAAAATGTTATCAACTGAAGACAGCGATGGACTACCAGACCATACAGGTCCAAACTTGTACCACAGCGAGCTCCGAACCAAAATCCTCGCGTGCAACTGCAAGAAACTGAACTCGAAAAGAGCATCACAGCGATCAAAACATTTTGAATCAGGTTAGCATTTTTCTAACTGGGAAAAGGAGAGTGGGACTACGCACAAACACACATGTTTGGACACGAACTGGCATTAAGCTCTGAAGTCTGAACCCAACTTAAGAAGAGTACGTAATACATCTATCCCATGCCCAAAAGGCGAGGCCGAGAAGGCTGTCTTGCAGTGCACAATACAGGCTAAACCTTTCTACGATCAGGTAATGCCTGAACAGTGCTGAGTCTCTACAGTAGTCCTCCCACCGTTATACTATGAACAAAGTACGTCGAGAATCCAGGAAGAGGAATATATTACAAGGAAAGTAGCCGGTACCATTTTAGCGTTTCAGGCGCAGAGCATCGATGAGCAAGATGGCCGAGTCGCTAGATTGACCTGCTCTCCAGACTCTGAAGTCGTCGTCAAAGTACTCATCCTCCTTCCAACGGCGCAGCATCTCTAACGGAAACGGGCCTTGCACATCATTCTGAGGGTCCGTGTAGAACCACACGGCCGCGTGCCTTGTCTCGTGTTGCACCATAACAGTATCCCGAGATTTGTTAGCATCCAGATCAACAGTGATGTTTGCACCTTCATCAGGCAGAGAATAATCTTCATCTTCATCGTCATAGTCATCGATGATAATAACGTCGTCTGGGATGCCAGCTGCAGTAGCTACATCAAATCATGTTTGGTCAGGTTAGACAAAGGGATAACAGTTACGGGCCAACAACAGCATGCTAAGATTACATATCAGCCAATTAGCCCCAGAAAACATTTGGCGTATTCATTTATAAAACTAGTGATCAACCTCATAAGTTTCATTGAGCTGCTTATATATATGAAGAAAAAGAAAATGTGTGCAAAATGCATAACCATTCATTCAGAGAACCAGCGTCAAATTAGGTTTTATGACAGAAATTTAAAGGTGACTTTTTAAGCTACTACATAGTAGCTCAAAAAGTAAAACAGGGTGATTACTAGTTTTTTTACCACAACATATAAAAGGATGGTAAATAGAATACTTTCAGTACCCTTCTTCGGGACATGCATTTCCAGTCTATCACCAGCAGCATTGTCTTCACTACCTGCATTGTTAAATATGAACAGTACAAAGTCAAGTGGTCGAGAAAGGCTGGTTCGTCAACAAAATGGAAGTGTGAAAGAAGCTTGAAAGAGGGCAGGTGGCAGGGCCGATCCTCATAAAAGTAGCACAATTAGTGAGCCAACCTTGAGTACCCTTGTTTTGGGCATATGTTCTGGGTGTACCACCAGCAGCATTGCATTTAACTGTGTCCATAAACATGAACGGTATGAGAAACAGGTAGCTCAGAATGGCAGGTACTTAAATAGAATGAAGATATAACATCAGCTGGAGTAAAGGCTTGAAGAACATCAGCTGGAGTAAAGGCTTGAACAAGACTAATACTAACAGGCCAACCGCCAGAAAGTAGTAGTGAAAGGAAGTACAGCAAGACTGTAAGAGCAAACCTGCAATGGCCTGATTTTGAACACATGTTCCAGGTGTACAACCATCAGCTTCAGTAGCTGCATAAATGTAAATATGAACAATGAAACCAGGAAGGTAACACAAAGAAGAGAGGAGCTAGATAAAAAAAGTGGTGATGAATTCTGTAACATTCTTTTCTCAAAACCACAGTTAAGCGAAACTGTTGCTTAGACATGGGGTTTTCTGAATCTCAGCTCAATAAATTTAGGGGTATAATCTATTCTAATTTTCAAACCCAAGTAAACTCAACCACAAAAGACCTAACTTATTGACAGAAAATGAGGGTATCACGTCCAGCTTGATACGTTGTTAATCTAGATAAATGAAATCTTCAAGTGCTCTTTCAGTGAGCATTTCAAAATTAAACCATCTAATTCACGGCAAAAGAGAATAGCAGTGCCAATACAGGTATCACATTACAAGTGTAAAACAAGAATAGGTCAAAACAAATTATTCAGCATCAAGAATGTAAACTGGAAATACAAGTCCATACACTCCAGCTGGATCATTTTCTTAAAACTACAATCCAGCTGAATGCATATATTACATAAACACACCTTTAGTATTTTCTTCTGAACAACTTTTGAAGCAAACAGTTCGCTCATTGGCATCTACAATAAAATCAGGAGTGTTTTACAACCTTTCAGGACAATTAAGTGCATATTATGTGAGCAAACCTTCAGGTTTTTCTTCTGGGCAACTTTTCAGGCAAACAGCTTTCTCATTGGCACCTACACAAACAGTCGAGTGGTTGAACAACATTCGGAATAATTTAGTTAATTTATGTAAACATACCTTTAGATTTATCTTCTGAGCAACTTTTCAAGCAAGGAGCTTTCTCCTCACTAGCACCTACAAAAACAATTAGCGAGTTCCAACATTCAAAAAAGTGCAGTGTGTAAGGAGACCTTTATATTTGTTTTTTAAGCAACTTTTTCAAGCAAACAGCTCTCTCACTGGCCACTACACATAAATCAGTCTTTACCGCTATTCTAAACCATTCAGTGTGCATTATGCAGCCTCCCCATTGGCTCCTCCACAAAAGTTGAAAGTGTTTATCTCATGTTAATGACTGAATGAATACTCTATTCTATATGATTCATAGGATAGGAAAAGCATAGGAATAGGAAAAGCATAACATTGGAATGTCATGCCTACTTGAATCCTATGGAAAGATGAAGTGTGTTTGATTGTAGCAAAGGAAATTTCCATGAGGTATGACCTAATGTTTTTTCCTATAGGATTTACACTACAAGATTCCTATAGGATTAGTTCCTATAGGATAGGTTCCTATAAATCGAACAGATTGTGTAGGAAATTTTCCCATAGGATTCAAATCGTACACAATTCCTACACAGATCCTATGAATCAAAGGAGGCCTAAATCTTTGGTTCTTCCTAGTGGCCTTTTTTTTCAGTAAACAGCCCAACACCCCAGTACCAGCACAAATATCAACATTTTGCTACAAGTTGAAACAAAAATAGAAAAGCGAACCTTTAGATATTTCTTGTGAACAACTTTCCAAGCAAACAGCTCCCTCCCCACTGGAACCTACACAAAAATCAATATTTACCATCTGGACAACATAAGAACAGCAACAAAAGAAAAAGGCACAGCTCCCTTGCGGCGAAAAAGATTAGGAATTGAACATTGACACAATAGTGGTCATAAAACCATATGTCATGAGGAGAGTAAAAACCACCCCCTCCATTCCATAATTCTTGTCGTGGTTTTAGTTCGAACCAAAACCACGACAAGAATTATGAAACGGAGGGAGTAACACATAACTGGTAGAGACCATATAATCTATTGAAATGTTTTTTTTTCTACTGGTTATCATGAAAAACAAACAGCTGTTAACCTCGAGATTCCACGTCTAAACAGAAACTAGACAGCCAGCACTGAGAGAAAAACAGTAAACAGGCAAGAAAATAAACAAATAAGAATAGTCTCCCCATTTTGTTACTCCCTCCTATTCATATTAATCGTCCCTAATATGGATGTATCTATACACATTTTAGTAGTAGGTACATCCATATTAGTGACTAGTGACAAGTAATATGAATCGGAGGGAGTACATAAATCGGATCGGGTATTCGGGTTTTCCTGAATGTACTGAAGTGCTCTTACATAGTGGACTATTAACACACACATAATGTATGTTCATTATCTGTTTCCAAATAGCCACTGAAAACAAACTGTGGTAGAATTAAAGTTTTTTGCATTGCTGATCTATTGGACTATTGGTGGAAAACAGTAGTGTAGATACATGCCGTAGTAAGCCACATATAATAAGAAGGATCCAATAGATGAAAATAATCATGCAAATAGAATGGTGGGTACTCCCTCCGTTCACTAATATAAGATGTTTTAGCTTTTTGTAGATTCATCTATTTTTGTATGTATCTAGTCTAATTTTAGTGTGTAGATTCACTCATTATGGTGTGTACCTAGTTCACTTTAAAATGTCTAAAACGTCTTATATTTGTAAACAGAGGGGGTATATGTTATCCTCCCAGTTGTTCTCGCAGATCTTTGCAGAAAATCAATATCACACTAGTTGGAGCTTAGTAGCCAATGTGGGAGCCCAATTAACATAGGCACAAAGCATCACCTTCTAGAACAGACATATCTATCTGAAAAGACTTGTCCGATGCTTCAACTAATAATTCAGGGTCTTTAGTATCTTCTAAATCTGCAATAATTTGAGGGACCTCTTCAAGAAGACGTTGTCTTTCGGATGGTGTGCGCAATAGCCGTCTCTTTTCGATGTGTGCATGCATAGTAAAAATCTGTCAAGGATATAACTGTACCAAGTCCACTTTCAAGTCCCAAAGATAGGTGCATTGTTTTACCATGAAAGTTAGCTGCATTTTGATAAAGTATAAACAGGAAAACAAGAACTTTTGGCAGAAAGCATCATTAAATGACCAAAATATCTTAATCTGTCAAGGATATTCGGCGCGCCAACCCTTTTCATTGGCCCTTTCAATTAATTTTTCCAGTCTCTGAAGTTCTTTATCGATCCCCTGGAATGGGGTAAAGGAGAACTTGGTTAACATTTCTAACAGAATTAACAGGTAAACTTAAAATGGAAGGTTAAAGTCGCAAATAAATTATTGGTTTTCAATTTTATACAATTAATGCAAGAAAAAAATAATTAAAAAGTCTAACTTCCTAACAGACTTACATGACTGACTATGTCCCTGTGTACCTTTCTCACTTTTTCCTCAAGCTCCGCCTGTACAAAACAGCATGTTCATAGTGCTACAATATTACATGGAGTCAGGTAAAAAATAGACCCAAATATCTGTAAGAATCCATAATCCAGAAAAGAGCATGAACAGCGGGAAACAAATATGTCAAATATCTGCCATCCAAGAAAATATTTTTTTGAAAGCTAACCATCCAAGAATATAGGTCAATACTGGATGGTTGGTCTCACTCTCTGATAGGTAAATTACACAGATATATCAGCATTATTAACCTTCACTGATTATAGCATGGCGTGAGTGGCAAACTACGCACCATATTTTCCTTTTGAGTTACTTAAAAAATTAGTTGTAACACTATCATTTAATAAAGCTGTTGGATTATCTTTCATAGAAAATTGAACTTGGAACTCCAAATCAATTATCTGCAAGCATGACAGGCCATCAAACAGAATTACAGCACATTACGAGCGGCAATAATGCAAATTGTATGTTAGATGGCAATCTCCAGATACATTCCAAGCCACACAAAGAATGCCAAGGGGATGGATGCAAGCACGGATGTGTGGGTCAGCGGCTCTTAAAAAACGAATATGAGAGTGCATTACATAAACGTGATAAGGAATATCTATAACATACAGTGAGAAACACAAAACAATTACATGTGAGGGTTTGATATTAAAATCATCATACTCAATGCTGCAATATCCTTCATTATGTTTAAGATTTATCTGTTTCCTATAATTTCTGCTTTTCTACCAATTAATAGTAGCGCACATTGCATCCAATATTATCATGATACATGCATTTAGGACTATAGAAATTGAAAAAGATTGAACTTACAACAGTATGCCTCTGGGAGTGTTCTTTCTTGACCAGAAGACGAAGATCTTCACATTCATCCTGTTATTATCGACAAAAAATAATTTGAAAAACATATGATCTAAGAGACAAAGACAAGTATAAGCCCATACATGAACCAAATAAAATAATATTGAAACAAATTACACATCATAAATGCATTTTGATAAATAGTTATTAACTACTGCCAATATTCTAGTACTTTTTCTGAATTTCTTGATTGATGTTGGAACATGAAAAAATGCAATTCTCACATTAAAAAGCATTATGTATTACCTCGTCAAAGTCTTCATCTGACAACATGGAAATTTTGACTTCAGACCAGCAGCTGGAAATACGCAACAGTATATTTGTTGATACGTCACTTTTCTCACTTATCTTGTATTCTTCTGAGGATTTCCGAATGCCTGTTAGATATCCTTCCGTCAGCAAATAACAACTTAATGTGCTGCCATAAAGAGTTGCAGTATATAGTACTCCCTCCGTACAAAAATGCAAGATGTTCTAGCTATTTTATAGGTTCACTCACTTTTGTTTGTATCTAGTCTACTTTTAGTATGTAGGTTCACTCCTTTTAGCATGTATTTTCGAATTATGATTTTTCCGCAGAGAGAGCATATGCACTCGGGAGCCAAATTGAATTTCTGACTTCAAAAATATCAAAAACATCTTATATTAGTGCACGGAGGGAGTATCTATTTTCATGTTCTGTAACCTATCTTATGGTTAATGTATGGAATTCACTGTTACTTCTTATCTACTCACTGGAACACAGAATCAACTTCAAAATAACTAAACAATATGCATGTCAAACTGATCCAGTTGTATATTAGAGGAAGAACATTAAGCCAGGCAAAGGAACATAGAGCAGTCAAAGATCATATATGGAATGTTAAAGTTGAACATTACCAGTCACTTGTCCAAGCTGGTACATTGTTTTAGGCCTATGGTAAGTACAGTATTTGGGGTCATTCTTTACTCTCACAAAACAGCCAATAACTTTGTGTTCAAATGTCTCTGGCTGCTTCAGCAGATCCATAATTAAAGATTTCCTCAAATAGATCAGCTTAATGTTGTCATGAACAAGAGAAGCAAAGCATCTCCTGTATCTTTCAGAAATTCCTTTCGGGGTACTGGGCTCAGAGGTCATGGTCCGACTTTTCTTTTTCCTAAATGAGTCACTGTTATCCTCAGAGCTAGCTAGTATTTCATCCTCAGATGTAGCATTTGCAGCAATATGCCGTTCAAGCAGGCTATATATCTTGGTGAACTTAATCTCACCTCTCCTAAACAAAGGATAGAGTTTGCCATCACATATGACATATTTTTTCTTATCTTTGTGGAAAAGATCTTTCTGTCGAATGTAGTGCCTGACAACTTCAGCAGCACCACATTGATCTAGAGATTTGGATGCATCTTTTCCTATTGATGCAAGGAATTCAACCAGCTCTTTTGAACCCCAGCCAACATATACATTCTTCTTCGGTTTTCTTTGTTTCCTCGAGGCTTTCACTTTATTTGATGATCTATTTACGTTAGTTAGGCGTGTTGGCTCATCATCACCATCATCACTATTGCCCAAGAAATCATCATCTGAGCTGTGCTCTTCAGGAAACTTCTCTTGAAGCTTATCCAATGTCAAGCCCTCTTTTTCCTTAATAATCTCCCAGTAGTCTTTAAATAGGAATTCAAAAGTTGACTTGTCACTGAAATCAACCTTCTCCTAGAAAATATAGAGAATCTACCATCAGAACATATGCATAGAGGATACAGAAAAAGAAACTCGAGGGGGCGAACACAATCATCAAAGAGTAACCACTAACTACCATCAGAAAATGTGCACATGAGACAAATCTCATGTATGTCAAATGGTATGGATTCACGTGTTGCCTTGACTTAAAATGGTTTTTCAAACTTGGAACTGTACTCAAGCAATTGGTAGAATGTAGAAACAAAAACAGAACAAATTACCCAAGCAAATAATATACAGCTAAATATCAAAGTATCATATAACTATACTGCGACAAACAGGCATGTTAACAAAGTGCACAAATTGACTAGAGCTACAACCTACAGGACAACAGTTATTTCCAGTATAGAAGGTTAGCAAAGATCACCGCCTAATGGAGGACAGTTAAGCCCCAATGATTGATGGCATGTCAGTAATACCTAGGGATACCCTAAAGTTATCTCTAATGGAGGACAGTTGCCCTGCGGTGTGTTTATAAATTTATGATTTCTGGAAAACTTGAATCAATAGTACTCTCTCTGTCCCATGAAAGTTGTCTGGTATTTGTCTAAATTCGGATGTATCTATACACTACATAGCATCTAGATACATTCTCCCAAATTTTGACGAATCTCAGACAAATTTGATGAGACAGAGGAAGTATAAAGAACATTGCTTCTATTAGAGAAGCATCACATAGATGTCCAGATTGTGAAAGCACCCATATCATCTACAAACAACTTTTTTTCCTTTTTTTTTCTTTCGAAAAGGCGGATGATCCCCGGCCTAGCTATCAAGTGTGTCCGTCAACACTTGACAGCCATGTCTTCTCGGCTTGCCACACCCACAGCCAATGTTACTAACACAGTCAATAACACCATGCTATTTGTCATCGACTATTGAAGTAGTCAAGACAGATCAGAGACCTTAGCTATTTCAGATTTAAATGGATAGATAAGTTGTAACACAGGAGAAGGAAGGGACATAGTTTAGGCAAAGAAGGTTTAAGAATGGCTTGGGCTCTCTAGTCCGTACAGAGGATCTACACCTGGAAGTAAGTCCGATCAAATTCTCAGAGGGATAAGGATTTAGTTACCCCATCAGAGTCAACTTCAACATTCTTCTCAATCATGGTTGCCAGCCTTAGACAGTTGGTACAGAATCCCTTTGTTTGATTTCCAAATCGGACAAATTCTGCCTGTCTCAGGCAAGCACGGCATACAGAGTTGCCGGGGCAGCAGAGGCACCGGAAGTACGATTGCTGCTTGCAGATAAAGCATTTGTGCCACCCTGTCACATTAGCGGTAATTAGTACGGTCAGTAATGAATGCAACTGATGGTACGTAGCATTTAGCGGAATGAATTAAAGATGGACTGAACAGCTGAAACTATTGTCAACAAAAAACAGGAGCCATGTTAAATTCTAACTAGAAATTTTTTGGTATCATGTACTACTAGGAGACTGATATGTCTGTCATTGGTGTGTGAAGTAAAATTACCAATTTCAGATTTCACAAAGCAACTCCAATCACGTACGTACATAAGCGCAAGTGTTTCACGGCAATGGCAGCCATAGCAAGCGTAAAGAAAGAAGGTGTAGATACTCACTGCAGATGAATTCGTCGTCCGATTTGAGGAAATCTTCACCCTCCCCCACGCAGTGAGGATGGTAGGCCTTGTGGCAGTTCCTGGAAGATGGTAATAGTTATAAATATATCTGGGTGAGCATGTCAGGGACTACGGAACAATGCAGTGGACTAGAAATATGGTAGCAAGTCACATAATAGAACATATAGAACAAGCCAGTAACTCAAGGTAAGTGAATGCAGCCAGGAACTAAGGCGGGCCGACGATGGATCCGAAGGCCAGCGCAACTCTGTCAATGTAACCAGATGGGGCGCACCGACAAAAGATAGATAGACAGAGAGGGTTTGTCTTCATCCCACAACACCTCACACCTTTTAGTAGGCTTGGCAATGTATCATGCACCTGGCACAAAAACCAGTTGGACTTGGCACAACCTCGGCAGTTGGGTCATTCAACAGGGCTCATCAAGTTATGCCTGCGACACACATGGAGGCCAGGCCAGGGGGAACAAATCGCAAGCTAACATGTGCGCTGGCGCGGAACCTATATTTAGGGGGAGCCGACGAACGCCCCCCCTAGGTGGCACCACCACGGGACGGAACCAATCGGCGGCGGCACCCACAACCGCCACGCGAATGCGCGACAGCAAGTGCAGCTCTGTCCTCGCGGATCCTGCCTACGGTACTCTATCGAGGGAGGTGGTTTCCTCGGCATTCCGCATCCTCCCCCTCCCCCTCGGCAAGGGATAGGGCGGGATCGGGAAAAAGAAAAAAAAAAACAGGCCAAGGGTTCCGGGGCGGGGCGAAGACGAACCAACCTGTAGTCGCAGAGGCGGAGGTCGCCGCCGTCCTTGCAGACGAAGCAGAAGTCGCTCTCCCCCTCGGCCTCCTCCTCGGTCTTCTCCGGCTCCGGCTCGCTCGCCGGCTCCGGCTCCCTCCCGCCCGCGCCGCCGCGGGACGGCCTCCTACCCTTCCGCTTCCCCATCGGCCCCGGGCGGCGGCGGCGAGACGGACGGCACTAGGGATTCGGGGGGACCGGAATGCGGTGGGTGGGGGAGTAAATGGAGGGGGATCGGGCGATCGGGATCCCGTCGGTCGGAGTGTGGTGGTGGAGTGGAGTGGTGAGTGGGGAGGCTGGCTGGGGTTTAAGCTCCCGAGGAGTGTGAGTGCTCTGCTCTGCTCTGCTGTGTCTGCTCTTCTTCCCGTTCCCGGGGTGTGACACTGGGGGGACTCCACACCACATCTATCGCTGTCCCCTCGAGAAAGGAAAAAAGGTTGAAAACATGGAGAGAAAGAGGCAAAGAGCGCGGGCCCTGCTTGCGTGGGTCGGTTTTGACCGTCCGATTGAACAAAGGAAATGGTTTGAGCTTTACAGATTCTACTCAAAAATGGGCTATAGGGGATGGAGCTGGAGCGTGGCGTAAATGGTGTGATCCATGGACCGTTTGGTCACAACCTCCGACCATATAGATTCGCCAGGTTTTTGGCAACAAAGATGGCGATCCACATTTAAATGTTAGGTCCATCTCACAAATACGAACGAAATTTGATCAAAACTAACCCCTGGCACTAATCTAGTCTCCCAAGTCGTTGTCGTCGTCAGCAAGGTCGATGATCCGGCCGTTCTCCCGCGCCGACTTGGCCTCGCCATAGCCTCGTTGCCATCGGAGGGGTGCAGATAGCCGAAGGACTTTCGGAGGGGCCGGGGAACTTGGTAGGATCCTTGGGGACCATGAGGCGACGACTAGACACGTCCAGCGATACTCTTCCCTCAACTCCTCCTTGACTTTCTTCGGAGGGGGCGTCGATCTTTAGCACATCAAGTCATATTGTCCAACACACATAAATCGCAATCCATATGGTTATATGTTCCCAAATAAGACCATAATATTTTATCCATTTTGTTGCAAAGTGAGATTGAAAACAAGACCAAAACTGAGATACAATGACTTCAAAACAAACGAACAAAAAACCTAGCACGCGCATGAACATTTTGTCGGGCATTTTTTTCTCATTAAGAGTAAACGAAAAATTGCACGCACGCGCGCGCACACCAAACCTCGCACATATTCACAGCTACAACCACAAATGTATTATGATGCTTAACACATTATGGATCGATACTCGGGGTGAGATCAACTCCTTCATTTGTCTATAGCCAATCCGTTGGTAATGCACGACACTTTCTTTAGATAGCGTTTCATGCATAGTTAAAATTATGAATAATTTCATCTTCCCTCTATATTAGTAAGAGTTAAAGAATTCACAGTAATTTGCTCCAGTTCAGGGATCCGACGCACAAGGTAGGCAGGGCGATTGGGAGTTGGAAGTATGGTACTTCCATTCTCTAGGGCGGACATAGCCGATGAAATGTGTGGCCTCTCATCTGGGTTTTCCTGGACACACAACAATGCTACATGGATGGAAATAAAAACTTCATCTAGCGAATCAAGTTTCCAAGATAGATAAGTTCACCAAATCCTTTATCTTGCCTTCTTCCCATATATTCCACAACTGAAGCAATAAAAACCCATCATTTGGGTTGCAGGAAATATTTTCCATTAAAAAATCAGCATATTCTTCTGTAAGTTGGAATATCGAAGAAAGCATATACATACTCACATAATCTATCAGACTCGAAAATCCAAGAGCGTGTGATATGGGCATTACCCTTTGGGTACCTGATATTAGTCTACCTTCTTTGGCCCAACTAGAGGCCCATGATGATTGTTCAAGACCAAGGTGGGTCCCTACGTCGGTTGCAACGCAGGAGACCTACCGGACGAATTCTTGATGAACAAGGCAAAACAGCGTCAAAAAGAAAAGATTAGATAAGATCTCAATGTAACCTAGTCAAGTTTAGATAGGACTCTCGGGACCTGGCCTGCTATATAAAGGTCATGAGAGGGCATGCCGAAAGACAGAACAATAATATGCAGAACCATCGCAACTTAGAGCACAAACCCTAGAATCCTTACCTCCCAGCGAGTCGACCATAGCAGCCTATCGACAACCCCATTGTAACCCGATATAATCGATAAATCAAGATCAGACAAGCAGGAAGTAAGGGGTTTACCTCATCGAGTGCCCCGAATCTGGGTAAATCTCTCTCCCCGTTTGTTTGGTATCCGATGTCTCTTGCTAGCCTGCACGATTTCGTCAACCCTAAGCCCCTCATGGTGGGCATTGCTGAGGATCTCCCTCATCAATTGGTGCCGTATATGGGAAACCTGTCGGTACAAGGCACTTCATCGATTGTTCCTATCATGTTGGTTGTAACTCCAACGGCATCACCGCCATCATCGGCTCCATCATCGCCAAGCTCGGGGAACTCGATTCGTTTCAGGTCCTTCAAGTTCACCCCGCACACCGACGTGTCGCATTCAGCCTTCTCAGGCCTGCGCGGCGGGATGAACATGACGTTCGGGAGCGACCACTTCCGCGTCGACTCTGGGGGTGTTCTTCGGCTCCCTGGACCGACCGCTCCTAGCACAGCAAATACCACGACTTCATCGACAACCACATGTATTGCTTCATCTCCAATCGCGACCGATTTATCGGCTGCGTCATCGGTGTCGACTCCGGCGTCTTCATCATCACCATCGTCGCGTCGTACCGTGTTCACCATGTCCATCGAGTCTAACAATTACGGATCATCAAATCTAACATTGTGCTACTGCCTCAACAGCAACACCAGGCGCGGACTTGGATCGGATGATTCACCTTTCGTCTGCAGCGCCAAGTACTCCTCCGACGAAGAAAGTATCTACAACATCACCCTGGTGGCCGCAACAAAAGCGTCTTGTAACCAAATCTACGCTATCATCAACCCCCATACATGAGTCGAGATCTCCGAGGGTGAGCACACCCCGCGCGTCAAACGCGATAGGCGACGGGATGCCAAAGCTAGCAGCAGCAATGCCGACATCACATATACCATCACCGGAGAAGAGTGGGAAGCTTCTCGCAACGTCGTAGCCAATAACAATCGGCTCCCCATCGGAGTATCGGCAGGCATCGTCAACGCATATCATGTTATTCTGGAGAAGAACCAAGTTCAGTTAACAAATGAGCGAGCTAACCTCGATCGACGTCGGCAGGCAGCCGACCAATCAAGCAAACGACGAAGGGGGCTAACCTCTCTTGGGAGTGCCTCTAGAAGCAATCAAGGACCAGGGAGGCTTCGGCCGCGTATCCCTCGCCTCCCAGAAGCAGACGCAAGGGAGATTACATCAAACCTCTCCAATTCTTTCATGACCATGGATACAGCGGGCATGATCAGACCCAAAACTGTCGAAGGGGCAACAACCAACCTTGCGTCCTATCTAATCAATAATCAGCCAACACCTGACAATCCGATGGCACCAGCTCATCGGGGCGCCCTGGAAAGTCTCGCAATCCTCGGAGACAAGCTCACCCCTAGGAAGGAGAAAAGTACACACCATGGTAGCGAGTCTAAGCATCGCTCATCATCAAAAGACGCTCGTGATGATATCATGCAGAGTAAAATTGATAAAGCTCGCCGCCGACATGCTACGCGTGTTAGTTTCGACAGCGATGACTCCGAAGAAATTCAAGAGCATGATGGAGAGCTTCGTGGTGCCAACTGTCTGAGCCACAAGATTCGGGAAATAATGCCACCAAAGAAATTCAAGCCAGCACCTACCGATGCCGCCAAATGATGTCTACGGGTGCTTCTATTCTTGTAGACAGTGTTGGGCCTCCAAGAGCAGAGGTTTGTAGAACAGCAGCAAGTTTCCCTTAAGTGGATCACCCAAGGTTTATCGATCTCAGGGAGGAAGAGGTCAAAGATATCCCTCTCAAGCAACCCCGCAATCACAAAGCAAGAAGTCTCTTGTGTCCCCAACACACCTAATACACTTGTCAGATGTAAAGGTGCACTAGTTCGGCGAAGAGATAGTGAGATGCAAGTAATATGGATGAGTATGAGTGGTAATAGTAATCTGAATAAAATATGGCAGCGAGTAAACATGCAACAAAACAAGTAAACAAACGGAGATTCGATGCTTGGAAGCAAGGCCTAGGGATCCCGCTTTCACTAGTGGACACTCTCAACAATGATCACATAATAGGACTACTCTACACCCTCTTGTTGGATGATGAACACCACTAACTGTGTAGGATTACACGAACCCTCAATGCCGGAGTTAACAAGCTCCACAATATTCAATGTTCATATTTAAATAACCTTAGAGTGTAAGATAGATCAACACAATCACACCAAGAACTAACATAACATGCACATTGTCACCATCACACTATGAAGGAGGCATAAATCACATCAATTCTTATCATAGCAATAGTTAACTTCATAATCTACAAGAGATTACAATCATAACCCACGCCAAGTACTACACGATGCACCCACTATCACCATTACACCGTGCAGGAGGAATAGACTACTTTAATAACATCACTAGAGTAGCACATAGATGATATTCAACTAGATCACATAAAGAGAGAGATGAACCACATAGCTACAGCGGAGCCCTCAGCCCCGGGGGTGAATTACTCCCTCCTCATCATGGAGGCAGCGATGGAGGTGAAGATGGCGGTGGAGACGGTGGTGGAGATGACTCCGGGGGCAATTCCCCGTCCCGGCAGGGTGCCGGAACAGAGACTTCTGTCCCCCGAATTGGAGTTTCGCGATGTGGCGGCGCCCCTGGAGTCTTTCTGGAGTTTCGTCAAGAGGTATCGCGTTTTTAGGTCGAGACGGCTTTAATAGGCGAAGAGGCGGAGTCGGAGGGGCCACGGGGGCTCCTCACACCAGGCCGGCGCGGCCGGGGTGGAGCCCGCGCGGCCCACATGTGTGGGGCCCCCGGGGCACCCCTCCGGTCCCCCTTGACTTTACTGGAAGGTTCCGGGAAAAATAGGATGTTGGGTCTTCGTTTCGTCGAATTCCGAGAATATTGCCCGAACAGCCTTTCTGGAACCAAAAACAACAGAAAACAGCAACTGGCCCTTCGGCATCTCGTTAATAGGTTAGTTCCGGAAAATGCATAAACGTGACATAAAGTATGCATAAAACATGTAGATATCATCAATAATGTGGCATGGAACATAAGAAATTATCGATACGTCGGAGACGTATCAGCATCCCCAAGCTTAGTTCCTGCTCGTCCCGAGCAGGTAAACGATAACAAAGATAATTTCCGGAGTGACATGCCATCATAACCTTGATCATACTATTGTAAACATATGTAATGAATGCAGCGATCAAAACAATGGTAATGACATGAGTAAACAGATGAATCATAAAGCAAAGACTTTTCATGAATAGTACTTCAAGATAAGCATCAATAAGTCTTGCATAAGAGTTAACTCATAAAGCAATAAATTCTTAGTAAAAACATTGAAGCAACACAAAGGAAGATATAAGTTTCAGCAGTTGCTTTCAACTTCAACATATATATCTCATGGATAATTGTCAACATAAAGCAATATAACAAGTGCAATAAGTAAACATGTAAGAATCAATGCACACAGTTGATACAAGTGTTTGCTTCTAAGATAGAAAGAATAGGCAAACTGACTCAACAATAAAGTAAAAGATAGGCCCTTCGCAGAGGGAAGCATTGATTGCTATATTTGTGCTAGAGCTTTGGTTTTGAAAACAAGAAACAATTTTGTCAACAGTAGTAATAAAGCATATGTATCATGTAAATTATATCTTACAAGTTGCAAGCCTCATGCATAGTATACTAATAGTGCCCGCACCTTGTCCTAATTAGCTTGGACTACCGGGATCATCGCAGTGCACATGTTTTAACCAAGTGTCACAAAGGGGTACCTCTATGCCGCCTGTACAAAGGTCTAAGGAGAAAGCTCGCATTTTGGATTTCTCGCTTTTGATTATTCTCAACTTAGACATCCATACCGGGACAACATAGACAATAGATAATGGACTCCTCTTTAATGCATAAGCATTTAGCAACAATTAGTATTCTCATATGAGATTGAGGATATATGTCCAAAACTGAAACTTCCACCATGATTCATGGCTTTAGTTAGCGGCCCAATGTTCTTCTCTAACAATATGCATGCTCTAACCATTAAAGTGGTAGATCTCCCTTACTTCAGACAAGACGGACATGCATAGCAACTCACATGATATTCAACAAAGGGTAGTTGATGGCGTCCCCAGGAACATGGTTATCGCACAACAGGCAACTTAATAAGAGATAAAGTGCATAAGTACATGTTCAATACCACAATAGTTTTTAAGCTATTTGTCCCATGAGCTATATATTGCAAAGGTAAAGGATAGAAATTTTAAAGGTAGCACTCAAGCAATTTACTTTGGAATGGCGGAGAAATACCATGTAGTAGGTAGGTATGGTGGACACAAATGGCATGATTATTGGCTCAAGGATTTGGATGCACGAGAAGAATTCCTCTCAATACAGGGCTAGGCTAGCAAGGTTGTTTGAAGCAAACTCAAGTATAAAAGGTGCAGCAAAGCTCACATATGAACATATTGTAACTATTATAAGACTTTACATTGTCTCCTTGTTGTTCAAACACCTCAACCAGAAAATATCTAGACTCTAGAGAACAATCATGCAAACCAAATTTTAACAAGCTCTATGTAGTTATCCATTAATGGGTACAAGGTACATGATGCAAGAGCTTAAACATGAGCACAACAATTGCCAAGTATCAAATTATTCAAGACACTCTACCTATTACTACATGTAGCATTTTCCGTTTCCAACCATATAACAATTAACGAAGCAGTTTCAACCTTCGCCATGAACATTAAAAGCTAAGAACACATGTGTTCATACGAACCAGCGGAGCGTGTCTCTCTCCCACACAAGCATGAATTTATTCAGAGAATGAAAATAACAAAACAAAAACAAGAATAAAAGCACAAAGACGCTCCAAGTAAAGTACATAAGATGTGACCGAATAAAAATATAGTTTCAAGAGAAGGAACCTGATAATTTATCGATGAAGAAGGGGATGCCTTGGGCATCCCCAAGCTTAGATGCTTGAGTCTTCTTGAAATATGCAGGGGTGAACCACCGGGGCATCCCCAAGCTTAGAGCTTTCACTCTTCTTGATCATGGTATATCATCCTCCTCTCTTGACCCTTGAAAACTTCCTCCACACCAAACTCGAAACAAACTCATTAGAGGGTTAGTGTACAATAAAAATTAACATGTTCAGAGGTGACACAATCATTCTTAACACTTCTGGACATTGCATAAAGCTACTGGACATTAATGGATCAAATAAATTCATCCAACATAGCAAAAGAGGCAATGCGAAATAAAAGGCAGAATCTGTCAAAACAGAACGGTCCGTAAAGATGGATTTTATTGAGGCACCGAGACTTGCTCAAATGAAAATGCCCAAATTGAATGAAAGTTGCGTACATATCTGAGGATCACGCACGTAAATTGGATTAATTTTCTGAGCTACCTACAGAGAGAGCAGGTCGAAATTCGTGACAGCAAAGAAATGCATGAATCGTGCGATAATCCAAATCTAGTATGAACCTTACTATCAACGACTTTACTTAGCACAACAAAACACAAAAATAAGATAAGGAGAGGTTGCTACAGTAGTAACAACTTCCAAGACTCAAATATAAAACAAAGTTACTGTAGCAAAATAAACACATGGGTTATCTCCCAAGAAGTTCTTTCTTTATAGCCATTAAGATGGGCTCAGCAGTTTTAATGATCCATTCGCAGGAAATAGTATTTGAAGCAAAAAGGGGAGTATCAAGAGGCAATTCAAAACACATTTAAGCCTAACATGCTTCCTATGCAGAAGAATCTTATACACAAATGAATTCATGAAGAGCAAAGTGACAAGCATAAGAGGATAAAACATGAGTAACTTCAAGATTCTCAACATAAAGAGGGGAAACTTAATATTATTAAGATGTATATAACCATATTTCCCTCTCTCATAATAACTTTCAGTAGCATCATTGATGAAATCCACAATATACCCATCACTTAAAACATTCTTATCATGGTTCATATGCATAGAAGTATCATTAATTTTGGCATAAGAAGAGTTATTCTCATTAATAGTAATTGGAGCAAGATTATTATCAAGAATTTGAACATGGTAAACAAGTTGCATATTAAAAGAATTGTTTTTGGTAATCCAATCATGACTATGACAAGTTTCATAAGGATAGTTATAACCTATATCATAGCATTCTTTATAATAATCATCAAAGATCGGAGGCACGGTGTCATCATAAGAAATAGAATAGTTATCTTTCACGGATCGGTTTATCTATGACCATACCATCATTGTTATTAGAAGGAGATGTATCAAACACATAATGATCAGTAGCAAAAGGATTTTCAAACACCTCTTCCCCAAGCTTAGAGCTTTCTATATCATCATGGGAGGAAGCATGGATAGCACTGACACTATGGCAATTATTATCATCATCATTTTCAGAATAAGTTTCCCAGAGATTTGTAATATCAAAAGTAGTGTGCTCATTCAAATCATGATCGCTAATGTATGTAAAGGGCATAGGAAGATCATCGTATTCAGATTCATTATCACAATAATCATTAGGAGCAACATACTTACGGTTACCTAGCGTTATCTCATTCACGCGGGGATACGCCGTTACCTCTTTCTTTTTATTCTCCTTCTTCTTCTTCTTCTTCTTCTTCGTTCCCTTTTTCTTCTTCTTCCCTTCCTTCTCCTCGTTCCCTTCTTTAGGAGGAAGAGGCTTGAAGGGTGGCTTGTCCGCATAACCTGATTTACTTTCAGAAACAATAGAAGAAACTTGGGAGGATCCCTCCTTTTCATTAATTAGTTGAAAACACACAGCGGTCCTATCATATTTTGGCAAGGTGTCATCTTCTAAAATATTTTGTATGTAAGTATTTGTATGGCTATTATCAATGCAATAAGAAAAACACCCATGCAGGACATCATCAATATCAAGATCACTCATATGTAACAAAGAGATTTTTCTTGACAGTTCTTCACACCCCAAAAATAAAGTAAGTTCATCATGCTGATTAGGAGTAATTTCATCATCACAATACAAATTTGCAGCACTCATTGGGTTCAAATTATTATTGGAGGAGCATTGAAAATTAAAATGACCCACTTCGTGGCAAACTTCACAAATAAAAGGATAGAGGGCACAAACTTTTTTACCAAGATCATCTAGAGCCCTAAACCACTTTCTAGTTTTTTCATTAGCATGATGGATACAATATTCATCTTTGATTTGATTAATTCCACAAGGTCTATGTATTCCACAAAAATTAACATGCTTATAGGAAATAGCATTCTTAGGAGTTTGAGCATGCTTATTGCAATAATTAACAACAATTTCATTCTTCATGCAAGCCTCTTTAAAAGGTTCATGATACTTATCAAAATTCTTTTTAGGCAATTCAAAATGAGAAGCAAAGGCTTTATAAAGATTTGCAGCAACTTGAGAGTCAAGACCATAAGTAGCACTCATATTTCAAAATTTATCGGTATCCATAAAAACTTCAATGCATTCATAATCATAATTTATACCTGACTCTTTACCTTTGTCGTTCTCCCATCCTTCAGCGTTCTCCTCAATCCGATCAAGAAGATCCCACCTAGCTTCAACCTCCTTGCTTGTGAAAGATCCCTCCGAACAGGCATCCGGATAGTCCTTGTGTTGTCCTGAAAGCCTCGCATAAAAATTATTAACAATAACATTACGGGGAGCTCGGGAATGGGACCGATACGTCTCCGACGTATCGATAATTTCTTATGTTCTATGCCATATTATTGATGATACCTACATGTTTTATGCACACTTTATGTCATATTCGTGCATTTTCCGGAACTAACCTATTAACAAGATGCCGAAGTGCCAGTTCTGTTTTCTGTTGTTTTTGGTTTCGAAATCCTAGTAACGAAATATTCTCGGAATTGGACGAAACGAAGACCCGGGTTCCTATTTTCACCGGAAGCATCCGGAACACCCGGGAAGGACCGGAGGGGGGCACCGGGCCCCCGGACCATAGGCCGGCGCGGCCCGGGCCCCGGCCGCGCCGCCATATGGTGTGGCCACCCCTTCGACCCTCCTGCGCCGCCTCTTCGCCTATATAAAGCCTCCGTCGCGAAACCCCCGAGACGAAAAACCACGATACGGAAAACCTTCCGGAGCCGCCGCCATCGCGAAGCCAAGATCCGGGGGACAGGGAGTCTCTGTTCCGGCACCCTGCCGGAGCGGGGAAGTGCCCCGGAAGGCTTCCCCATCGACACCGCTGCCATCTCCACCGCCATCTTCATCACCGCTGCTTGCTCCCATGAGGAGGAGTAGTTCTCCATCGAGGCTCGGGGCTGTACCGGTAGCTATGTGGTTCATCTCTCTCCTATGTGCTTCAATACAATAATCTCATGAGCTGCCTTACATGATTGAGATTCATATGATGATGCTTGCAATCTAGATGTCACTATGCTAGTCAAGTGAGTTTTACTTATGTGATCTCCGGAGACTCCTTGTCCCACGAGTGTAAAGGTGACGAGTGTGTGCACCGTGTGGGTCTCTTAGGCTATATTTCACAGAATACTTATTCACTGTTGAATGGCATAGTGAGGTGCTTATTTATATCTCTTTATGATTGCAATGTGTTTGTATCACAATTTATCTATGTGCTACTCTAGTGATGTGTTATTAAAGTAGTTTTATTCCTCATGCACGTGTGTAAAGGTGACAGTGTGTGCACCGTGTTAGTACTTGGTTTATGCTATGATCATGATCTCTTGTAGATTGCGAAGTTAACTATTGCTATGATAATATTGATGTGATCTATTCCTCCTACATATGCATGAAGGTGACGAGTGTGCATGCTATGTTAGTACTTGGTTTAGTCTTTTGATCTATCTTACACTAAAGGTTACTAAAATATGAGCATTATTGTGGATCTTGTTAACTCCGGCATTGAGGGTTCGTGTAATCCTACGCAATGTGTTCATCATCCAACAAAAGTGTAGAGTATGCATTTATCTATTCTGTTATGTGATCAATGTTGAGAGTGTCCACTAGTGAAAGGCTTGTTCCTAAATACTGCTATCGCTGCTTGTTTACTGTTTTACTGTGTTACTACTGCTGCGTTACTACTGCTTGTTTACTGTCCTGGGCAAAGCACTTTTCTGGTGCCGTTGCTACTACTTATTCATACCACCTGTATTTCACTATCTCTTCGCCGAACTAGTGCACCTATTAGGTGTGTTGGGGACACAAGAGACTTCTTGCTTTGTGGTTGCGGGGTTGCATGAGAGGGATATCTTTGACCTCTTCCTCCCTGAGTTCGATAAACCTTGGGTGATCCACTTAAGGGAAAGTTGCTGCTGTTCTACAAACCTCTGCTCTTGGAGGCCCAACACTGTCTACAAGAATAGAAGCTCCCGTAGACATCAGGGACATTTGAGCATTAGTGACTTCAATCTCCCCCACGCTTGAGAAATACTCTCTCCATCACGAGGATAAAAGTTATAAATATAATTCCTATCAATATGTACTTCATGAGGAGGATAAAATTTATAATAAAAGAGAGATGCAATTTCCTCCCAACCAAGAGAATGACTATTCTCCAACAGTTTATACCAATGCGCCGCTTACCGGACAACTAAACGGAGAATAGCTTCTTCTTCACTTCATCCATAGAGATACCTGCACACTTGAATAACCCGCATAATTCATGCAAAAACGAGTAAATGATCTCTAGGATGGACAGTTCCATCCCCTTTATAGTGGTTATCCATAACACGTTCAATAATTTTCATAGGTATTTTATACGGAATACTTTCACAGGTGGATTTAAAATATCGAAGCATCATTAGAGTTATCGCATATGGGAGATAAAGCATTATCAGAGCAAAATATTTCTTCCAAAGCTGAGGAGCAAAAAAAGATTATTTTTATATAAACTAGCTTCCCCAAGCTTAGACTTATCCATAGTATTAGCAGTGATTGCGTTCATACTAGTATGTTCCATGGGTTTTTTAATTTTCGGATCAACCCATCCATGTCTTGACTCAGGAAATAGTAAAAAAAGCTCACAGATGTTTTCCATTATGCCTTACTAGTGTAAACAAGAAACAAAAAGATGCAATTGCAGGATCTAAAGGAAATAGCTTCGAACACTCACACAATGGCGCCAGAAAAGTACTTTTACCTGGGACCGGAGTATGAGTGCCTTTTACCTTTCCTCCCCGGCAACAGCGCCAGAAAATAGCTTGATGTCTACGGGTGCTTCTATTCTTGTAGACAGTGTTGGGCCTCCAAGAGCAGAGGTTTGTAGAACAGCGAGCAAGTTTCCCTTAAGTGGATCACCCAAGGTTTATCGATCTCAGGGAGGAAGAGGTCAAAGATATCCCTCTCAAGGAACCCTGCAATCACAAAGCAAGAAGTCTCTTGTGTCCCCAACACACCTAATACACTTGTCAGATGTAAAGGTGCACTAGTTCGGCGAAGAGATAGTGAGATGCAAGTAATATGGATGAGTATGAGTGGTAATATTAATCTGAATAAAATATGGCAGCGAGTAAACATGCAACAAAACGATAAACAAACGGAGATTCGATGCTTGGAAGCAAGGCCTAGGGATCCCGCTTTCACTAGTGGACACTCTCAACAATGATCACATAATAGGACTACTCTACACCCTCTTGTTGGATGATGAACACCACTAACTGTGTAGGATTACACGAACCCTCAATGCCGGAGTTAACAAGCTCCACAATATTCAATGTTCATATTTAAATAACCTTAGAGTGTAAGATAGATCAACACAATCACACCAAGAACTAACATAGCATGCACACTCGTCACCATCACACTATGAAGGAGGCATAAATCACATCAATTCTTATCATAGCAATAGTTAACTTCATAATCTACAAGAGATTACAATCATAACCCACGCCAAGTACTACACGATGCACACACTATCACCATTACACCGTGCAGGAGGAATAGACTACTTTAATAACATCACTAGAGTAGCACATAGATGATATTCAACTAGATCACATAAAGAGAGATGAACCACATAGCTACGGCGGAGCCCTCGGCCCGGGGGTGAATTACTCCCTCCTCATCATGGAGGCAGCGATGGCGGTGAAGATGGCGGTGGAGACGGCGGTGGAGATGACTCCGGGGGCAATTCCCCGTCCCGGCAGGGTGCCGGAGACTTCTGTCCCCCGAATTGGAGTTTCGCGATGTGGCGGCGCCCCTGGAGTCTTTCTGGAGTTTCGTCAAGAGGTATCGCGTTTTTAGGTCGAGACGGCTTTAATAGGCGAAGAGGCGGAGTCGGAGGGGCCACGGGGGCTCCTCACACCAGGCCGGCGCGGCCAGGGTGGAGCCCGCGCGGCCCACATGTGTGGGGCCCCCAGGGCACCCCTCTGGTCCCCCTTTGACTTTCTGGAAGGTTCCGGGAAAAATAGGATGTTGGGTCTTCGTTTCATCGAATTCCGAGAATATTGCCCGAACAGCCTTTCTGGAACCAAAAACAACAGAAAACAGCAAATGGCCCTTCGGCATCTCGTTAATAGGCTAGTTCCGGAAAATGCATAAACATGACATAAAGTATGCATAAAACATGTAGATATCATCAATAATGTGGCATGGAACATAAGAAATTATGGATACGTCGGAGACGTATCACCAAATATGACGGTCAGCAAGAGCCGAGGTCATGGATAGATGACTACTTACAGAATGTGATCTTGCACAAGGGATACCAAGTGGCGGCAATGCAGTGTCTGCAGCTGTACCTGAAAGACTCGGCATGAGCATGGTTGAGAGGCTTGCCGAAGGGATCTGAAACGTCTCAAACGTATCTATAATTTTTGATGTTCCATGCTTGTTTTACACCAATTCATACATGTTTTGTTTACACTTCGTTGCACTTTTATATGATTTACAGCACTAACCTATTAACAAGATGCCACAGTGTCAGTTCCATATTTTTTGATGTTTTTGTATTTCCGAAAAGTTGTACAGGAAATATTCTCAGAATTGGACGAAACAAAAGCCGAAGTCAATATTTTACCGAAACGAAGACGAAGTCCGAAGGGGGGTCGAAGAGGCGCCACAGGGTGGCCAGACCACCCCATGGCGCGGCCTGGGTGTGGCCCGCACCTAGGGGTGGTGTGGGCCCCCAGGCACCCCAGCAACCTAAATCCTCCGCCTATTTATACATCTTCTCGGGAAAACCCTAGATACCCGGGCCTCCATCCACGAAAAGTTCCATCGCGGCCGCCATCATAGAATCCATCTCGGGGGGTTCTGAAGCTCTTCTCGACACCCTGTTGGAGTGGGAAATCATCGTCGGAGACATCTACATCGCCATGCCTGCCTCCAAAGTGATGCGTTAGTAGTTCATCCCTGAAATATGGGTCCATAGGAGTAGCCAAGGTCGTCGCCGCCACTAGCCATTTCGTCGAGCAGTCGGAGGGCGCAGTGGCGGAACGAGCGACTACGTCGCAAGACGGTGGGGGGCGGAGCAGGTGCTCCTGGAGGCGGTGGCGGTGGAGCAGGTGTCCACGCAGGACGGTCGCGCGGCGGCGCAGGTGGTGGCGTCGCAGGTGGTGGCGGCGCAGGTGGTGCCGGTAGGGGCGCGGATGGTGGTGGGTGCAGCGGATCGGTGTGTGGTTGTGTGGCGGGAGCGGGGGTAGTTCGGTCTTCACCTATTTGTCATTGCGCGGTCCTACCTATAAGATCCAGCCCCACTTTCAGTAACGGCAATAGACAGAAACGTTTGAAGCCTGGCCGTTTGGCCTCGACAGAGCAGCTGCGTCAGAGGCGGTGGCAAAACTGAGCACCATTCTGGTCTAGTGGCAAAACTGAAGCATGCGCGGGCTGTAGTGGCAAACCAATAATTAACCCTTTTATTTAATATTGTGGCTAATATGTTGGCAAACCTTATTGCAACGGAAAACAAAAGAGGATGGACATGTGGGAGAACTTGTAACCCATCTAGTGAATGGTGGAGTGTCCATTCTCCAGTACGCTGATGATAGAATGCGGATAATACGATTATATTCATGGAACACAATTTGGAGAAAGCTGTGAAGATCAAATTGATTCTATGTATCTTTTATAAGCTACGAAGCTTTAAAATAAATGTCCAGAAGAGTGAGAACTTCTATTCTGAAACGAAAAATGAAACAGTGTCTAAGCGGGACTTGGCGTGACAATTCCAGAAATTAGGGTGTGTTTGGTAGCCCGGCTCACCTCAGAAATTCCCATCTCAACCTAGCCTAAGTCACGTTTTCTTGTTTGTTAGCCCGGGTCGGGTCAACTCAGCACTGCCCACCTCATACCAAAAACAGCTCTCAGCCAGGCCAGGATGGGAAGCTCAAATCGAGCTTCACAACCCGGCCAAGCTGAACCCAACCCGCAAAATACTGTAGCAGAGCCCGCAGACCCCCCCCCCAAAGCCCCCACCCCCATGGTTTCCTCTCTCATTCCCCCCTTCTCTCCTGTTTGCATCGGGCAGAGGAGATACGAGAGCCGCCGTCGCTGGTGCCCCCGGCCCGCCGCCGTCGTCGAGGCAGTTCACCCTCCCGCTCCGGCCCTCCTACGCCTGCAACCACGGGGACGAGCCGCCATGGCCACGCCCGAGCTCTAATCCGCGCTCGCGCCCCTCAACTTGACGCCGGCCTCGCCTCGGCCCGCGCCCGAGCTCTGCCCGAGCTCCCTCGTCTCGGCCGCCCCCGCCTCGACGCCGGCCGACGGAGCTCCCTCGCCACGGAACACTCCCCAACTTGGACACCTCCGACCCGAGCTCGAGCAGGAGCAGGGTGGCAGCAGCTCGCGCCGGCGGCTGGCGAAGGAGCTCCTCCCCAGCATAGGCAGCAGGCTGCGCCGGCGCGCCACCGCCCACCGCCGGTGCCCCGCAGCCCGCCGCCGGCAACGAGTTGGGCGTGGTGGAGATGAGGGGCCCGATTGCTTTTTTTTGATTTATTTAGGGTCCTTTGTGTAACAGTTAGGACCTCTCTGTAATTGCCTATTTTTTTGGGCCAAGCTCAACCCATACATGTCAACCAAAAATGTATCAGTTCAGCTCCGCTCAACACATACAGGCTACCAAACACATCATAAAATATCAAGCAATCTTGTATGAGGTCAGATATCTCAAGTTAGAAAGTGAATCTGAAGTGGCACAGGCTACCAAACACACCCTTAATCCCTGACACGGATCGAACTCCATTCGTTGGGGTGCGCCACTGCGACCCCAACCAATAAGCTATGCCCACGTCGTCGAGAACTTCTATTTTGAACAAGCAAACGAGATGGAGAATCAATACAAGATAATCTTCGGATGCAAAGCTAGAGCTCTACCTTTTCGGTGTCTAGGAGTACCTACACACTACAGAACATTATTAAACAAATAATTGAAACCATTGGAAACCCGCTTTGAGAAAAATTTGGATTACTAGCAAAGCAAGTTCTTCTCATATGGAGATAGGCTTGTTTTTATTAATTCCGTTCTGACAAGCTTATTATGTTCATCGTTTATTTTGTATAAATACCAAATGGGCGAGGAAAATACTAGATGGTCAGTGCAAGCTACGGCACTACCGCTCTGGTACCCTCATGGTACCGGGCTGGAGTCCGTGACTCGCAGAGACCATGCCGGTACCTTGATGGTACCGGCAGCGGTAGTACCGCTTGAGTCCCACGTGGTAGCACTGCATGCCAGTCTCGAACCCAAAGCAGTAGTACCGCTTCCCAAAACGGTAGTACCGGTCGTGCGGGAACTGAACATAACGATTGGATTTAGGGGCCCCTATAAAAGGGAGCCTTCTTCCCCAGCTCGTCTCAAGTCTTCTATCTCTTTCTCCTCCATTTTTGCTGAGCTCAAAATCTTGAGGATCTCCCACCCCATACAACCAATCTTTCCCAAACTTTGAGGATTGGTGGAGGAGACCCCGGTCTATAGTTCTACCAAGAGACATTTCACCAATACCACCTAGTCCTTAGTGGATCTTGTTGTTAGGGTTCCTATTGTGGGATCTGTTGGAGATGAGCTCCTATGGAGGCTAGCTTGGAGTTGTGCTAGACCCATAGGGTGTTGGGAGTCTCCGGTGTTGTGGAGCTCGCCCCAACCTTGTGAAGGAACCGCTGCCTCGACCGGCTATTTAGTGGAGAAGGGAAAGCTCCTTCGTGGGGTTTTCTCGAGGAGCAAGGTGAGGCATGTGTGGCCGTTGGACCTTCGTGGTCCACACCTCCTGGACGCAGATGTACTCCCTCTTGTGGGAGGAACTGCGGGAAGCACATCGTGTCTCCTCTCCGCTACACCGGTTGTCCCGCTCCCTCTCTCTTACTATCTTTTCGGTTCCTTTACTTTTTGCATCACATAGGTTCGTACTAGGTTCACCGTAGTTGCTAAAGTTGCCACATTTACTTCCGCATCGCATATAAAAATGAAAAAGATATAAAAAATTGTGTAGCGACCATTCAAGTGGTATCAGAGCAAGGTATTCTTGTTCGGGCTTTACCGCCTAAGAAATGGCCGAACAAGAGGCGCTTGGGAATGGGACCCTTCCCGGTGGGCAACCACCTCCTCCAACAAACACCGATAGCACAACGACTATGTTGGATGACCTCAAGAAATTGGAGTCGTCCATCTTAGCCAAATGAAAGCTATGTTGGTGGAGTTGGTTGCTCCAAAACCAAACCCCGCCATAGATCCTAAGGCAAGTGCCGAGGTCTCCTCAGCAAAAGTTAATCCATTTCCTCATGTTGACTTTGTCTCTCAATAGGACTAAATTCCCTCAAGAGGAGGAGCTTGGGGAAATCGGCACTTCATCAAAAGGGAAGGATGAACCACCGGTTGCGGAACTTTTAGGGGGTAATCATGCGGTGCCACCACCAAGTGATTACGCCGTAAATGTTTCAATTCCAATGCCTCATATAGTGTCTCATGGTTCACCACCACTACTTGAATCCAATAGTTTTGAAAAATGGCAGTTCTTAATGCGTTCTCATGTGCTCAACGCTTCCACCGAGCTATGGCGTATTATCGAGGAAGGTTACTCACTACGAGATCCAAGAAACTTGACAACAAGAGATGTGGTGGATGACCAACTCAACGTCACCGCCATCCACATGATCCACATGACCGTCACACCGAAGGACCACGCTCACATCCGTTCCCTCAAGATCGCCAAAGAAGCATGGGATAAACTCGACAAGCTCTTCCTTGGAAAGTTGGGAGGTGTAAGGGTATTTTACCCTTATCCATTATTTTGGTAACTATGACACCGTGCTAGTGTATTTTGTCTAATACATGTCTACAAGATGATCCCCAGGTATTAGCCAAAGAGGTTTAATGGTGTAACAATGGAACAAGATGGCAATGGGAGACCCCCCACTTCGATGAAGAATCAACAAGGTTTTCCAGTGTCTGGCCGGTCCCAGACCCGGTCAGACCGGCCCTGGCACCGGACGGCCCGGAGGCAACCGGATCCAACACTTGTGCCATCCGGGCAGAATCCAGTAAAGGGTGGGCAATCACCCGGTCAGCGTCCGGTCGCCAGCCCGGTTTGGACCGGCCCATCCGGTCCACGACCCGGTTGGACCGGGTTCCAGACCGACCACCCCGGTGCCCAACCGGAGTTTGCACTTGTGACATCCGGGCATGATCCGAGTAAGCTCGGAACCTCGTCCGGTCAAGACCCGGTCCCAGCTCCGGTTGAAACCGGCCGTCCCGGTCACGGGAGCCGGTCGGACCGGACCGTGCGCCCGCCGATCCGGTGCCAAATCCAGTCGACCGGGTTCCTCGAGGAAATTGATGATGTGGCAAGTTGCAACGGCCAGTTTTCGAAGAGCACTATAAATACCCCTTCTCCTACCTTGGAAGAAGTAGGCAACACACTACAAGCTGTTCTTGAGCTCTCTCTCTCTTACTCCATTATTAGAAACACCAAAAGCCTCCGATCTCCCTCCTCCTCCATCCAAACTCAAATCCCTTCGGGGAATCACTAGAGGAGGACCCGATCTACTGTTCTACCAAGCCAAATCTCATTCCCCCTTGTATTCATCGAGAAGCTTGCTTCCTAGGGTTCCTTGGAAACCCTAGGTGGGCAAGAGGAGTCCGGAAGCATCCGGGCTGTGGATTTGCTCCGGGCAAGATTGTGAAGGTTTGGAGGCTACCTCAAAGTCTACCACAAGTGAGTGAGCTATTCCTTCGTGGGATAGGCTCCGGAGAATAGGGTGAGCCTTCGTGGCGTGGGGAACCCTTCGTGGGACCTCCACCCCTCCAAACGTGACGTACCTTGTTACAAAGCAAGGGAACACGGGAATACATCCTCGTCTCCGCGTGCTATCGGTTATCTCTAACCGAACTCCTTACTTGTGATTTAAACTACCTGGGAGAGCCTTCGTGCTCGAGATAGTTGTATCTTCATATAGGTTGCTTCACCTAGTTTGCATTAGGCTCACCTTTATATTCCGCAAAGCCTAATATTGCAAAGAAAGAATTAAAATCTGTAGAAACCTATTCACCCCCTCTAGGTTTACCATCTCTATACTTTCAATTGGTATCAGAGCCTGGACTCCTATTAAGGGCTTCACCGCCTTAAGAGTGAGATGGAAAAACTATTCGAGGGTCTAGATGAAAACTCTAACCTTTCGCTTAAAGAGATGAAATCTAGATTCTTGGCATATGATGCCGAGAAAAAGAAAAAGGAGGATGAGCTATGATGTCTACGGGAGCTTCTATTCTTGTAGACAGTGTTGGGCCTCCAAGAGCAGAGGTTTGTAGAACATCAGCAAGTTTCCCTTAAGTGGATCACCCAAGGTTTATCGATCTCAGGGAAGAAGAGGTCAAAGATATCCCTCTCATGCAACCCTGCAACCACAAAGCAAGAAGTCTCTTGTGTCCCCAACACACCTAATAGGTGCACTAGTTCGGCGAAGAGATAGTGAAATACAGTGGTATGAATAAGTATGAGCAAGAGTATCGGTGCCGAAAAAGTGCTTGCTCGGCGTGTAGTTGATGGTGGTAATATTGCGAGCAGTAGAAACGCGAAGAAACAAGAAACAAGCAACGATAGCGATATTTAGGAACAAGGCCTAGGGATCATACTTTCACTAGTGGACACTCTCAACATTGATCACATAACGGAATAAATAGATAGATGCTAGACTCTACACCCTCTTGTTGGATGATGAACACCACTAATCGTGTAGGATTACACGAACCCTCAATGCCGGAGTTAACAAGCTCCACAATATTCGATGTTCATATTTAAATAACCTTAGAGTGCATGACAGATCAACATAACCAAACCAAGTACTAACATAGCATGCACACTCGTCACCTTCACGCTACGAAAGGAGGCATAGATCACATCAATACCATCATAGCAATAGTTAACTTCATAATCTACAAGAGATCACAATCATAGCCTACGCCAAGTACTAACACGATGCACACACTGTCACCATTACACCGTGCAGGAGGAATAGACTACTTTAATAACATCACTAGAGTAGCACATAGATGAATTGTGATACAAAACACATTGCAATCATAAAGAGATATAAATAAGCACTTCACTATGCTCTTCATAACAGTGAATAAGTATTCTGTGAAATATAGCCTAAGAGACCCACACGAGTGCACACACTCGTCACCTTTACACACGTGGGACAAGGAGTCTCCGGAGATCACATAAGTAAAATCCACTTGACTAGCACAATGACATCTAGATTACAAGCATCATCATATGAATCTCAATCATGTAAGGCAGCTCATGAGATTATTGTATTGAAGTACATAGGGAGAGAGATGAACCACATAGCTACCGTTACAGCCCCGAGCCTCGATGGAGAACTACTCCCTCCTCATGGGAGACAACAGCGGTGATGAAGATGGCGGTGGTGTCGATGGAGAAGCCTTCCGGGGGCACTTCCCCGTCCGGCGGCGTGCCGGAACGAGACTCCCGTCCCCCAGATCTTGGCTTCGCGATGGCGGCGGCTCTGGAAGGTTTCTCGTACCGTGGCTTTTCCGTATCGAGGTTTTAGGTCGAGGGGGCTTAAATAGGCGAAGAGGCGGCGTCGGAGGGTCAACGAGGCGGTGTCACCACAGGGGGTGCGGGCCACCCCTGGGCCGCGCCGGCCTACCTCCTGGGGGGCCTGTGTCCCCTCTCTGGCGGCTCTCGGGTGTTCTGGATGCTTCCGGGGATTCTAAGATGCTGGGCGTTGATTTCGTCCGATTCCGAGAATATTTCCTTACTAGGATTTCTGAAACCAAAAACACAGAAAACGAGAATCGGCACTTCGGAATCTCGTCAATAGGTTAGTTCCAAAAAACGCATAATAATGATAAAGTATGCATAAAACATGTAGATATCATCAATAATGTGGCATGGAACATAAGAAATTATCGATACGTCGGAGACGTATCAGCATCCCCAAGCTTAGTTTCTGCTCGTCCCGAGCAGGTAAACGATAACAAAGATAATTTCTGGAGTGACATGCCATCATAACCTTGATCATACTATTGTAAGCACATGTAATGAATGCAGCGATCAAAACAATGGTAATGACATGAGTAAACAAATGAATCATAAAGCAAAGACTTTTCATGAATAGTACTTTCAAGACAAGCATCAATAAGTCTTGCATAAGAGTTAACTCATAAAGCAATAATTCATAGTAGAGGTATTGAAGCAACGCAAAGGAAGATTAAGTTTCAGCGGTTTCTTTCAACTTATAACATGTATATCTCATGGATATTGTCAATGTAAAGTAATATAACAAGTGCAATATGCAAGTATGTAGGAATCAATGCATAGTTCACACAAGTGTTTGCTTCTTGAGGTGGAGAGAAATAGGTGAACTGACTCAACATAAAAGTAAAAGAAAGGTCCTTCAAAGAGGAAAGCATCGATTGCTATATTTGTGCTAGAGCTTCGGTTTTGAAAACAAGAAACAATTTTGTCAACGGTAGTAATAAAGCATATGTGTTATGTAAATTATATCCTACAAGTTGCAAGCCTCATGCATAGTATACTAATAGTGCCCGCACCTTGTCCTAATTAGCTCGGATTACCTGGATTATCATCGCAATGCATATGTTTTAACCAAGTGCCACAAAGGGGTACCTCTATGCCGCTTGTACAAAGGTCTAAGGAGAAAGCTCGCATCGGATTTCTCGCTATTGATTATTCTCAACTTAGACATCCATACCGGGACAACATAGACAACGAGATAATGGACTCCTCTTTTATGCATAAGCATGTAGCAACAATTAATTTTCTCATATGAGATTGAGGATATTTGTCCAAAACTCGAAACTTCCACCATGGATCATGGCTTTAGTTAGCGGCCCAATGTTCTTCTCTAACATTATGCAATGCTCTAACCATTTTAGTGGTAGATCTCCCTTACTTCAGACAAGACGGACATGCATAGCAACTCACATGATATTCAACAAAGAGTAATTGATGGCGTCCCCAGGAACATGGTTATCGCACAACAAGCAACTTAATAAGAGATAAAGTGCATAAGTACATATTCAATACCACAATAGTTTTTAGGCTATTTGTCCCATGAGCTATATATTGCAAAGGTAGAGGATAGAAATTTAAAGGTAGCACTCAAGCAATTTACTTTGGAATGGCGGAGAAATACCATGTAGTAGGTAGGTATGGTGGACACAAATGGCATAGTGGTTGGCTCAAGGATTTTGGATGCATGAGAAGTATTCCCTCTCGATACAAGGCTTAGGCTAGCAAGGTTTATTTGAAACAAACACAAGGATGAACCGGTGCAGCAAAACTCACATGAAAGACACATTGTAAACATTATAAGACTCTACACCGTCTTCCTTGTTGTTCAAACTCAATACTAGAAATTATCTAGACCTTAGAGAGACCAATTATGCAAACCAAATTTTAGCATGCTCTATGTATTTCTTCGTTAATGGGTGCAAAGTATATGATGCAAGAGCTTAAACATGAGCACAGCAATTGCCAAGTGTCACATTATCCAAGACATTTTAGCAATTACTACATGTATCATTTCCCGTTTCCAACCATATAACAATTTAACGAAGCAGTTTCAACCTTCGCCATGAAAATTAAAAGCTAAGAACACATGTGTTCATATGAACCAGCGGAGCGTGTCTCTCTCCCACACAAGCATTTATTCAAACAAAAACAAAAATGAAAACAAAAGCACACAGACGCTCCAAGTAAAGTACATAAGATGTGACCGAATAAAAATATAGTTTCAAGAGAAGGAACCTGATAATTTATCGATGAAGAAGGGGATGTCTTGGGCATACCCAAGCTTAGACGCTTGAGTCTTCTTGATATATGCAGGGGTGAACCACCGGGGCATCCCAAGCTTAGACTTTTCACTCCTCTTGATCGTAGTATATCATCCTCCTCTCTTGACCCTTGAAAACTTCCTTCACACCAAACTCGAAACAAACTCATTAGAGGGTTAGTGCATAATCAAAAACTCACATGTTCAGAGGTGACACAATCATTCTTAACACTTATGGATATTGCCCAAAGCTACTGGAAGTTAATGAAACAAAGAAATTCATCCCACATAGCAAAAGAGGCAATGCGAAATAAAAGGCAGAATCTGTCAAAACAGAACAGTCCGTAAAGACGAATTTTATTGAGGCACCAGATTTGCTCAAATGAAAATGCTCAAATTGAATGAAAGTTGCGTACATATCTGAGGATCACTCACGTAAATTGGCATAATTTTCTGAGTTACCTACAGAGAATGTTGCCCAGATTCGTTACAACAAAGAAATCAGTTTCTGCGCAATAATCCAAATCTAGTATGAACCTTACTATCAACGACTTTACTTGGCACAACAAAACACACAACTAAGATAAGGAGAGGTTGATACAGTAGTAACAACTTCCAAGACTCAAATGCAAAATAAAGTACTGTAGCAAAATAAATACATGGGTTATCTCCCAAGAAGTTCTTTTCTTTATAGCCATTAAGATGGGCTCAGCAGATTTAATGATGCACTCGCAAGAAATAGTATTTGAAGCAAAAAGAGAGCATCAAGAGGCAAATTCAAAACACATTTAAGTCTAACATGCTTCCTATGCATATGAATCTTGTAAATAAACAAGTTCATGAAGAGCAAAGTAACAAGCATAGGAAGATAAAACAAGTGTAGCTTCAAAAATTTCAGCACATAGAGAGGTGTTTTAGTAACATGAAAATTTCTACAACCATATTTTCCTCTCTCATAATAACTTTCAGTAGCATCATGAGCAAACTCAACAATATAACTATCACATAAAGCATTCTTATCATGAGTCTCATGCATAAAATTATTATTACTCTCCACATAAGCATAATCAATTTTATTAGTTGTAGTGGGAGCAAATTCAACAAAGTAGCTATCATTATTATTCTCATCATCAAATATAGGAGGCATATTGTAATCATAATCAAATTTATCCTCCATAAGAGGTGGCACCAAAAGACTACTATCATTATAATCATCATAAGTAGGAGGTAAAGTATCATCAAAAAAAAATTCTCCTCAATGCTTGGGGGACTAAAAAGATCATGCTCATCAAAACCAGCTTCCCCAAGCTTAGAATTTTCCATAGCATTAGCAACAATAGTGTTCAAAGCATTCATATTAATAACATTCCCATTAGCATGCATATAAAGTTCCATGGGTTTTTTAATTCTCTCTTCAAACACATCATGTCCTAATTCAAGATAAAGTTCATAAAGATCTCTCATATTTTTGTTGTTTTCCATTATGCCTAACTAGTGTAAACAAGAAACAAAAAGATGCAATTGCAGGATCTAAAGGAAATAGCTTCGAGCACACACACAATGGCGCC
>NC_061511.1:281195357-281344168 GCF_022539505.1 Lolium rigidum | reverse complement strand
TTTAAGGATGCTTGGTCTAGAATTTTTACTTCTTATCGTAAGGCCCGAGACCTCAAATGACTCTAAGTTTGCTCCTTAGCAATTTTTATTTTGGTCTTATGGTTAGCTATAGATATGCTTTGGATACTTTAGTGGGGAGGAGATTTCCTTCATTGCAGTGGGGATCAAGCTTTTAATGCCATAAAGAAGTTGGTTGCATCATATGATTCGGCTAACAACTTTGATTCGAGTCCTCGCTAGCATATATAGTAGATTAAATACTCTGGAGATAAGTACATCTGGCAGATGATAACTATTGCCACGTTCGTGTCGTCTTGAACAAGTCTTAGTGAACTCTAAACTCTCATTGTGGGATCCTGTGTTAAAATTGTTATCGGTATTCGAACCCTCCATGCCCTCTCGTGATATTATGTATGAATTTTGCCTTACGAAAGTATTTATAAATCTTTGAAACTTTGGGGAGTTGAGGAAGGAGGAGAGAAGATAACTCTCATTGATAACTCTACTATAATCCCTAAAGGAATAGCCAGCGGTGTGCATACAACTATTTGTGGAAGAACAATATCTGTTGATTATCTTGTTGTTGAAACGAGGAAAACTCACACTCGGAAGATCCTCTTTGAAACTATTGGGAGCTGATCATTGATGTTGGAGAAAGGCACTTTGAAATTCACCTCTATACCGGGAGAAACTCGTATATTTCCTAAACCAAAGGGAAAGAAAAACAATAAGAAAGGTAAGGGTAAAGCCCAAGGTAATGTTGATGCTTCACCTCTCGATAATACTTGATACACACTTCTGCGCCTAGGTGAAGGCGTTAAAAAGCGCTTATGGGAGACAACCCATGTTTTTACCTACAGTACTTTGTTTTTATTTTGTGTCTTGGAAGTTGTTTACTACTGTAGCAACCTCTCCTTATCTTAGTTTTGAGTTTTGTTGTGCCAAGTTAAGCCGTTGATAGAAAAGTAAGTACTAGATTTGGATTACTGCGCAGTTCCAGATTTCTTTGCTGTCACGAATCTGGGTCCACCTGCCCTGCAGGAAGCTCAGAAAATTATGCCAATTTACGTGCATGATCCTCAGATATGTACGCAACTTTCATTCAATTTGAGCATTTTCATTTGAGCAAGTCTGGTGCCATTTTAAAATTCGTCAATACGAACTGTTCTGTTTTGACAGATTCTGCCTTTTATTTCGCATTGCCTCTTTCGCTATGTTGGATGAATTTCTTTGATCCACTAATGTCCAGTAGCATTATGCAATGTCCAGAAGTGTTAAGAATGATTGTGTCACCTCTGAATATGTCAATTTATATTGTGCACTAACCCTCTAATGAGTTGTTTCGAGTTTGGTGTGGAGGAAGTTTTCAAGGATCAAGAGAGGAGTATGATGCAACATGATCAAGGAGAGTGAAAGCTCTAAGCTTGGGGATGCACCCGGTGGTTCACCCCTGCATATATCAAGAAGACTCAAGCGTCTAAGCTTGGGGATGCCCAAGGCATCCCCTTCTTCATCAACAAATTATCAGGTTCCTCCCCTGAAACTATATTTTTATTCGGCCACATCTTATGTGCTTTTTCTTGGAGCGTCGGTTTGTTTTTGTTTTTGTTTTGTTTGAATAAAATGGATCCTAGCATTCACTTTATGGGAGAGATACACGCTCAGCTGTAGCATATGGACAAATATGTCCTTGGTTTCTACTCATAGTATTCATGGCGAAGTTTCTCCTTCGTTAAATTGTTATATGGTTGGAATTGGAAAATGATACATGTAGTAATTGCTATAAATGTCTTGGGTAATGTGATACTTGGCAATTGTTGTGCTCATGTTTAAGCTCTTGCATCATATGCTTTGCACCCATTAATGAAGAAATACATAGAGCATGCTAAAATTTGGTTTGCATATTTGGTTTCTCTAAGGTCTAGATAATTTCTAGTATTGAGTTTGAACAACAAGGAAGACGGTGTAGAGTCTTATAATGTTTTCAATATGTCTTTTATGTGAGTTTTGCTGCACCGGTTCATCCTTGTGTTTGTTTCAAATAAGCCTTGCTAGCCTAAACCTTGTATCGAGAGGAATACTTCTCATGCATCCAAAATACTTGAGCCAACCACTATGCCATTTGTGTCCACCATACCTACCTATACTACATGGTATTTTCCCGCCATTCCAAAGTAAATTGCTTGAGTGCTACCTTTAAAATTCCATCATTCACCTTTGCAATATATAGCTCATGGGACAAATAGCTTAAAAACTATTGTGGTATTGAATATGTAATTATGCACTTTATCTCTTATTAAGTTGCTTGTTGTGCGATAACCATGTTTCTTGGGAACGCCATCAACTCATTGTTGAATTTCATGTGAGTTGCTATGCATGTTCGTCTTGTACGAAGTAAGGGCGATCTACTGAGTTGAATGGTTTGAGCATGCATATTGTGAGAGAAGAACATTGGGCCGCTAACTAAAGCCATGATTCATGGTGGAAGTTTCAGTTTTGGACAAATATCCTCAAATCTCTAATGAGAAAAGAATTAATTGTTGTCAAATGCTTAAAGCATTAAAAGAGAGTCCATTATACATTGTCTATGTTGTCCCGGTATGGATGTCTAAGTTGAGAATAATCAAAAGCGAGAAATCCAAATGCGAGCTTTCTCCTTAGACCTTTGTACGAGGCGGCATAGAGGTACCCCTTTGTGAAACTTGGTTAAAGCATATGTATTGCGGTGATAATCCAGGTAGTCCAAGCTAATTAGGACAAGGTGCGGGCACTATTAGTACACTATGCATGAGGCTTGCAACTTATAAGATATAATTTACATGATGCATATGCTTTATTACTACCGTTGACAAAATTGTTTCATGTTTTCAAAATCAAAGCTCTAGCACAAATATAGCAATCGATGCTTTTCCTCTATGAGGACCATTCTTTTACTTTCAATGTTGAGTCGGTTCACCTATTTCTCTCCACCTCAAGAAGCAAACACTTGTGTGAGCTGTGCATTGATTCCTACATACTTGCTTATTGCACTTATTATATTACTCTATGTTGACAATATCCATGAGATATACATGTTACAAGTTGAAAGCAACCGCTGAAACTTAATCTTCTTTTGTGTTGCTTCAATACCTTTACTTTGAATTATTGCTTTATGAGTTAACTCTTATGCAAGACTTATTGATGCTTGTCTTGAAGTGCTATTCATGAAAAGTCTTTGCTTTATGATTCACTTGTTTACTCATGTCATACACATTGTTTTGATCGCTGCATTCTCTACATATGCTTTACAAATAGTATGATCAAGTTTATGATGGCATGTCACTCCAGAAATTATCTTTGTTATCGTTTTACCTGCTCGGGACGAGCGAGAACTAAGCTTAGGGATGCTGATACGTCTCCAACGTATCGATAATTTCTTGTGTTCCATGCCACATTATTGATGTTATCTACATGTTTTATGCACACTTTATGTCATATTCGTGCATTTTACGGAACTAACCTATTAACAAGATGCCGAAGTGCCGGTTCTTTGTTTTACTGCTGTTTTTGGTTTCAGAAATCCTAGTAAAGAAATATTCTCGGAATTGGACGAAATAAAAGCCCGGAGGCCTATTTTCTCACGAAGCTTCCGGAAGTCCGAAGGCGAGACGAAGAGGGGCCACGGGGTGGCCAAACCCTAGGGCGGCGCGGCCCCCCCTGGCCGCGCCGGCCTGTGGTGTGGGCCCCCGTGCCGCCTCTCGACTTGCCCTTCCGCCTACTTAAAGCCTCCGTGGCGAAACCCCGGTACTGAGAGCCACGATACGGAAAACCTTGCTGAGACGCCGTCGCCGCCGATCCCATCTCGGGGGATCACGGAGATCGCCTCCGGCACCCTGCCGGAGGGAATCATCTCCCGGAGGACTCTACACCGCCATGGTCGCCTCACGGAGTGATGAGTGAGTAGTCTACCCCTGGACTATGGGTCCATAGCGGTAGCTAGATGGTTGTCTTCTCCCCATTGTGCTATCATTGTCGGATCTTGTGAGCTGCCTATCATGATCAAGATCATCTATATGTAATTCTATATGTTGCGTTTGTTGGGATCCGATGAATAGAGAATACTTGTTATGTTGATTATCAAAGTTATGCTTATGTGTTGTTTATGATCTTGCATGCTCTCCGTTACTAGTAGATGCTCTGGCCAAGTAGATGCTTTTAACTCCAAGAGGGAGTACTTATGCTCGATAGTGGGTTCATGCTGCATTGACACACAGGACGATGTGAGAAAGTTCTAAGGTTGTGTTGTCTTGTTGCCACTAGGGATAAAACATTGATGCTATGTCTAAGGATGTAGTTGTTGATTACATTACGCACCATACTTAATGCAATTGTACGTTGCTTTGCAACTTAATCTCTGGAGGGGTTCGGATGATAACTCTGAAGGTGGACTTTTTAGGCATAGATGCGGTTGGATGGCGGTCTATGTACTTTGTCGTAATGCCCAATTAAATCTCACTATACTCATCATGATATGTATGTGCATTGTCATGCTCTCTTTATTTGTATTCTTTGTCTCCCCTTGTGTCGAATCAATAAATTGGGTTTTACTACCCGCGAAGACTGCTGCGATCCCCTATACTTGTGGGTTATCAAGCCTCTACTAGACTAGTCCATTGGTTAATGATGGTTAAGGTTTCGTAACCATAAACATGTGTTAACGATGGAGTCATGTCATTGGGAGAATGATGTGATGGACAAGATCTAACTAAGCAAAGCAATATAGTCGTATCAATATTTAATTGTTGTATCTTTCCAATGTCAAAAATACCAATCCTTAGACCATGAGATTATGACACTCACTAGTACCATACGAATACTTTGTGGGCATCAAACATCATTTCGCAATTCGGTGATCATAGAAGTCTCTTTGGGTAATAGCATAAAGTGCATGTTGAGTTGCATCTATCAAGACTGGGTTGTCCATCCACGTAATGGACATATATACTTAGGGCTCACTCAGGTGTCACACATTCTATATAGCTTGGAAGCAAGTGACTAATGAGTTGTTCACAAGAGAATAATATATCACGGTACGAGTAAATAGTACTTTCTAGCAAGAATATTAAACTAGGTATGGTGACACCGACGATCGAATCCTGAGCAAGTAAAATATCGCGAGACAAAGGGAATGGAATATGAGGTTGTTTGAATCCTTGACATCATGGTTCAACTGATAAATTTCTTCATTTAATGTGTGAGAATCATTATGGACATACATGTCCCACTATTGAAGCGCTAGGGATCGGATGCCGATCTTTAGCGTTCCATCGGACCCCTTTGCTGTTGTACGATGAAATCATGTGCAGCGTTCATAGTACATGCCGGGGTATTAATTAGTTTTCGTGACTGGCTTCCGAAATATTACATGGATCACGGCTAATCCCATGGAGTTTCCAAATATTTCAGAGACGGCCCATCTAATTAAGAACATTCCAAATATTCAATTTCATTTTTTAGGAAGGCAATTATTCCCGATTTTGAGAGAAGCAAACTTTCTTTCCAATGCTTCACAAATTTGCTTCAGATGAAACTAAATTTGCTTCGTGTGGAAGAAATTTATTTCCAATTTGAAGTTAAGTTTTCGTCAAAAAATACGGTTCCCGTACCCTAAAGAATTTGCTTCCTTGAAATAAATTTTGCTATAATATGATACAAAATTTATGCCTAATTCGTTGGAATCATTTACAAATAAGGAGAAATGCTTCCAAATATATACAGATTTGTTTTCATCAACTAGAGAAATGCTTCAATGAAATAAATATTGAATATTTGTTTACACAATTATTAGGGAAATGCTCCTGGAAGAAATATTGTCGACTACAGAAATGCTTCCAGTAACATGAATAATTGCTTCTATCGAGAATGAACATAAACATATGCTTCTAATGAGATATGGAATAGCTTCCAAAGATAAGAAAATTTGCTCTCATGTAGCAGAATTTTTTCATCCCCATGCATGCGTATATGCTTCCTATGCTAATCACGTTTTGCTTCTATTGTTGGTCTTGCTCGCTTCCTTCTTCCTTCCTACTGCTTCAGCCTTCAGTACAGCCTGGGACCATGGGCAGCATGGCCAGTAGGCGCCGTACAGAGAGATTTTTCTCATGTCGCGGCACCTGCATAGACGAGTGTGATGATGGAACCACCGGAGAATGGGAGAGATTTGTGCCGTACAACCACCAGCATGCTCAACCTGGAACTAGCAGGAACAACCATGCCAGCCTGAACTATCAAGGAGATAGGCAAGCCTGGCCGGCCCAGGGCCCAGGCTACTGCGTACTGCCCCGGTCACCGACAATCAAGGAGGCCCTGACGATGATTCCTTGCGGTGGAACGGCATCGTGCGCCGACGGAGGTATCAGGAAGTTCGATGACGACTCGTTGTTCCGTTGACGACGACTCGAACGATGGCACGAAGAACGTCAAATGGTGGCGGCACATGGTCAGCGACGTGAGGTCCTGCAATAGTAGCAGCGGAGGGTGATACCTTGACATTGCCATGTGCGCCCTCCCGTGCAAGGATGCTTATTTCCAGTTGGCTGGACTGGAGTGGACGCCTAGATTGGAGAAGGCGCCGTTTCTGCTTGCTGCAATGGGGGCCATCGCCGCTCGAGAAGAACATGCCCCGGGCCGGTTCGTGCTCACGATGGGATCTGGTGGGCTTCATAAATGGCAGTTTAATTTGCGTAATTTTAGGGGAGTCATAAGGGGAAATTTGAAGACCCTAACAGCCCATTGGATGGCGTGCCGAATCAACGATTGTGGAGGAGGCCGACCGAATCGTTCCTATCGGACTACGATAGGAAGGTGTCTTGATCATGTCCACAGATTCTCAAACTCGTAGGGTCACACACTTAACGCTCAACATCAGGTAAAAATGGGATATTAATTATGGTGAGTCCGCGAATATTGCTCCGAGTCTTGCATTGGATCCAGGACATCACGAGCAGGTTCAGAATGGCTCGTAAAATAAAATTCATATCAGGAAAGTTGATTTTAGGGTTTCGGAAAAGTTCGAGATTTTTTTGAATCTCATGAAATACAACGTCTCAAGTTTCTAATGATACATATTTTTGTAACATATACTTTGTCTTATATTGGTTAAATTGATGATCTAGGGATATGCGCATGACCTATAAAGCCAGACGGACTGACAGTTTTATGGTCGAGTTTCACATGGTTAAATAGAAAGGGGTTTATGCTGAAATCAAATAGATGCAAACTGAGATATAGCAAGAAATTATTGGTAAACTTCCCACTACATTTTTGATGCAACGCTTGCCTCTATAATCTCTAAAAAAAATTTACTAAGCTGATTGTAAACTTTTCCCATTTCTCTTTCTCACCCTTTTTCTTCTATTATCATAATTTTGTCTTTTTTGAAACATCAGATCTAGCAACACAAACTCAAGAACATAGCAGGAACTACATATTTATTTGGTGCCAACACAAGACTCGAACAGCCCAAATGAAAAAAAAAAATCTGAGCACTGAAAAAAATGGTGGTGTTTCTTTGGATTTCGATCTAAAACAAGAAAGGACCTAACAACAAGTGGCAGATCTAAACTACCAGGAGTCAGATCTGAAGATTTGATAAAGAATAAACGAGGGTAAAATCCTACTCTATCGACGAAAGTTCTCATCCCACATGATGTGCACCGGCTTCTGGAGAGGGGTGTTTGCACATTTTGGCTCAATCTTCATGTTGTAGGATCAAGGATACAAGGGGCATAACTCGCTACAACCAGTCAAAACGAAAATAAGATATTATGGCTGGGTGAAGTTGATGCTAACCGTATCCTGCAATCCGAGACAATTGCATATCCTCAATCCACAAACTAACCCACACAGCCACGCTCAAATCGTGCAACACGAACTAGGTGCGATCCGCAATGAAATCACGAACTCTAACTGTTATGTGGCTGCTAGGGTTTGGGAGGGAGAGAGAGGGTTGCGAAGGCACGAGAAGTCCGGCCGGGGGCCTTGCCCACGGCCGGTGGCAAGAGGGAAGGGATTTCCTTCTTAATTCTTGCTTGATTAGATTGATACATCTCCTCTCCTTATATAGGGAGGTTTACTTGACTCCCAAGCAAGGCTTACTTGACCCCTAAGCAAACCATAAGACTAACGGGCCCAGGCCCATGACGTACTCTAACACTACACCCCACCTGGACACGCAGCTCGTCCTCGAGCTGCAACCTAAACAAACCATGACTCGACGCAACACAAACCTCACACCTAAAAACGAGCCTTTTACATCTCGGCTTGTTTTATTACTCTCAACCTGAAATGGACTGGGACGCTTTATTGTTGACCCCTGAACATAAAGTGGACACCGTCCGCTCGTCGGACGTGCACCTGTACAGCCACCTGGATCCCATGGAAACCAGCGGGACAAAAGGAGCCCGCGCGGCGGCCGGCGGCGGAATGCAGTGGTGCTACGCGGTGCGCTCCTGTCGGTGACATCATGCCTTCTCCCCGCCGAATGACTGTCGATGGCGCAGACTTTGAGGTCGCTGCCCGCGGGAAAAACAGCATGTCCGCCGCCCGTGGGGGAAACCGTACGCCCAAGATCCCCGACGCGAGCGGACGAGATCGAGGTCCGTTGCGCAATGAAGCGCAACTTGAAGGAGCTGCAGCTGCGGATCACGCATCTCCCGCACACGCCGACGCACAAGGAGGCCGCGCGCAGCGGCTTGCGGCTCACCGCCGCCGACACGTGGCGGATAGCGATCCAAGCCGGAAGCGGTGACGGCGACGGAGGAAACGGACTGGTGGAAGGGCATCCCGGGCGGTGTCGATGTAGAGCCCGGGGCCAAGGTCGCTCCCACACCGCCGAAGGCGGGGACGGCGTTGGTGGCGGCAGCGGCCGCTGCTGCGGTGTTGGTGGCGACGGCAGCCGCTGCTGCGGCTGCCCACCGAACGGCGGGGACAACATCGGTGAGGACAACGGCTGCATCGGCGGCATTGGTGGCGGCGGCGGCTGCTGCTCGTTGCTGCAGCGTCCCGGTGGGGAAGAAGGTGGCCGGCTGCCGAAGAAGAGGGACCCCGACGCCGAGGTAGGGTCCGGCCCGGAGATGGTGGACGGCGGCAGCGGGGACTGCAGCAGCCCGGCGTCGGGTGGCGGCGACGACAGCAGCAGCGTTGGGCTGCAGCGGCCCGGCGATCGCGGCGGAGGCCGCTCGGTGCGTCGGCTGCCACGAGCTGCAGCGCCGCCGCCGGCGGCGGCCCATAGGGACCGGCCAGGAAGAGGCGGATCTCCGGATAGCAGTGGTGAGATCGTGGAGGGCTGCGGTGATCTCCGCCGAGAGAACGGCGGGGACGGCGGAGTGCGGCGGCGGCGGGTGGGAAGAACTCGGTGGAGGGATGGACATGATCGAACCCGGGAAGCTGATACCAAGTGTTATGGTGCTGCTAGAGTTTGGGAGGGAGAGAGAGGGTTGCGAAGGCACGAGAAGTCCGGCCGGGGGCCTTGCCCACGGCCGGTGGCAAGAGGGAAGGGATTTCCTTCTTAATTCTTGCTTGATTAGATTGATACATCTCCTCTCCTTATATAGGGAGGTTTACTTGACTCCCAAGCAAGGCTTACTTGACCCCTAAGCAAACCATAAGACTAACGGGCCCAGGCCCATGACGTACTCTAACACTAACCCACACGACAACGCTCAAGTCGTGGAGCAACAAGCTAGGTGCAAATGTGCGTGAAATCACGAGAATAAGGGTAACAAGGTCTCTCAAATCTCATGATAAGCTTATATTTTTGTTCTAAAATCTAAAATGCCAAAAGTCCCTTCCGCAGGAAAGAACTAGCTTATTTATACTGAGAGACACCCCTCTCCTGTTTAGTTGTGAAAGGAGGCAAACTAAGCAAGCATCTTAGGCGGGAAAGCATTGCTGAAAAATAGTTAACTTGAGGAGTCATTGTAGGCTTTGTAAGGCTTCTTAGAAGTTCACGAACCTTTAACAGCCTAGACACCTCGCACAAAAACGGTCACTATTTTAGTATTTTAGATAAAACTCTAAATGATGTGAGCTTAATATTGTTGTAAAGTAAATTTGACGTAGTTTCTATTGATATGCTCTGCTTGCCCTGTATCTCAGCCATATGGCGTTGACACTACGAAAGATCAAAGGCAATATTAATAGCAGCATATTTATTCATTCAAGACTTGTTGTTGATAGCTTGGAAACTTGTCGTTGATGTGAGCTTCCTTCAACCTTGTTAGTGAATTCAACCAACAACAAAGTAGATGAAAATGTAGCGGTGGCATTAAGGTCAAGGTTATAAGATAAATTTAAGTTATCATTCACCTGATCACTTATTTATTTCGCACGGCTTCTTGAAATAGGTACATTGATGGTCGGTGTAGTATTGATGGGCTTTTTTTTTGCGAATAATCCCTCCATGTATTTTAAGAAAAAAAATGTTCATTAATTTAGCACCCCCTCCAGTTTAGTTTACAACATCTAGTTTAAGAAGAAAAAAAGTCATTTATTTAGTGAACACAATATGGTTTATACATCATTAAAATTATATCACTTGTGTATCAATGGTTCATCGCAAAGACACAATTAAGATGTTATATAGCTGTAGGTAAAATAGCAAAGCTGGCATTTTTGCTACAAAATTCCGTTCCCTTGTACCACAACTTTCTCGTGCCCGCCGGTATGTAGTCGTTGGCTCTGAATCGCCGTGCTCCCCGCTGCCGTAGCCCATGCCCATAGCTAGGGGAGCGGGCACGTCGTCGAAAACGACATGAAACTGCTGAGGCCCCAGCACCGGACGGCGTACGTGTTTCCGTTCGCCACGTTGAAACCAAACAAGAGCCGGACCACAATTGACAAAATGCACCCCGCAAGCATCCAGGCATGGTGATGGTACGGCCGCAGGCGTCACGAACGGGTTCCGTTTGGAAATGAGCGGGGATGGCGCATTTTCCTGGCCACAACTAGAATCAAGTCCGTATTATCGGATTCGCGTTTTGGCTGGATGACTAACATAGTTTTTTTTTTTTTTGAAATGACTAACACAGTAACATGTCCAAAAAAAAAAAAGTATCCGCGTGGAACTTGTGATTATTTTTGTGTCAGTGCTAGCCGCCAGTCATCCACGTATATTTCACATCAGTAGAAAATGTTGGATAATTAGGCACAATTTCCATGATTAATTCCAGAATATAAAACATGATGGCAGCAACTACTAACATGTGAAACTCAAACATACTAGATGCATTAATCAACGTGAGTAGCGAGAGCGCAAACGGTAAAGCATCCATCGCTAAACATGATCGAGATATGTCGCACGCACCGATCCGGTGGAGGTGGCGGTGGAGGTGTAGCGGACGATGTCGCGGCAGTAACGTTGTTGATGACAACGTTGTTGACGACGGGGACGATGGGTCGAAGTAGACGGCGTTGAAGACGACGGTAGGCGACCGCCCGAGCTTGGACGGAAGGCGACCCGTGATGAAGAGCTTGAGTAGTCGCGCAGAGCGCTTCCCAAAAACCTAATTCGCCCTCTTTCCTGTACAGGATCGCAAGGACGAGCGGTTCCGGAGACCTGCTCTCCCGTTCGCCGATGCACGTCGGCGCGCGGGATGGAGTAGGCTACGATGGCGACGCAAGCAGAGAGAGGTGGAAACCCAAATGACATGGGCATACCCTTTGGGTAACCATTATTAGTATACCTGGCTCGGCCCAATATGGAGAAGACCGTATATGGAGAAGGCCCAACAAGGCAACCCGAAGAAGTAGTCGACTAGGACTCTTGTAAAAACCCTAGGCTGGTTGCATATATAAAGCTAGCCAGGGCACCCGAAATAAGGGGGAGGACAACAGATAGACAACACCAGCTCCGCCTACGGCGACACCCTGTAAAACATATGATCATATAGTGGATTGCTAGCAGCACGTAGGGATCCTCCACCGTGGGGACCCGAAGCTGGGTACGTCGTGTGCCTAATCTCGTTCCCGGAATCTCCATCGTCGCTTTCCCGAAACCCTAGTCTACAATACGTAGGCATTGCCGAGGTGTTCCCTCGTCAATTGGCGCCGTCTGTGGGAATCAGCGATGACTGGATTTTGTCATCCGGGCGGGATCCATCATCATACATCGAGATCGCATCTGTGCGGAAGAATCTAGAGACCAACCACCGTTCCCGACGATACTGATCAACAGCGGCGCGTTCCGAAATTTGGCGTTAAAAATCGATCCAAGTCAACCAGTCTCGCCGTTCAAAATCTACGGCAGCCTTCACGCTTCGATGTTCGTGGAAAGTGCCGAGCGGGTTCCAGACTTGATGCGATCAAGAAATCGCCTCAAAAGCATTGCCTCACCCGAAGTAGCGAAGACACGTACGCAGTCGCTGAGGAGATCAGACCAACAGCGATTGCATGGCTCGTTTCCTGCTACCTCACGTGGATCAAGTTCCTATAAAAAGAGATCACTGGGATCAAATCTTGCTCATCCCCTACGTACAGGTCGTATTATTTTAATTCTCTCTCAATCAGTACTGTACTATTTTTTTGCAGTATATCTTGTTATCGGCATACAGTATTTTTGCACGCGTATATTTGTTAGGTTCATCGGGCGGTAATCAGCTTTACCGATTCCGGACTGTTTGGATGGCAAAAGCATACACACTCGGCGATTTCTTCGTTTGACCAGCCAGCACGTATTCGCCATTACATATTTGCCTATCGCCAGTCGCAAACTTGCCATTCAACAAAAAAGATCATCAGGTTCTATACTTCCAGTTAATTACTATCCGCAAAATTTAGCTATATATATTTTTTTTTTTTTGCTTTGTGGTGTTATTTGCACGTAGATTTTTGTATTTCCATATAACTGCAGATCGGAATAAGTTCCGGTGACCTTGTTGTGCCGACCCTGTTCGCCATTGCGCACTCGTTGCACTCGGGTGCTCACGAATTCGAGATCGAGCACTCGATATACTCGGGGGCTCACCCATCGAGGATCCGCCATATCGACCGTGCCCTCTTCATCGACTACATCGGCTACATCAACTAGTTCTGGCTAGGCGCCGCGCGACTTCATCTACTGTGTCCGTCGCATGACCTGCTTGCACATCGGCTCTGCCGTTGCCGATAAAAAAAGCTAAGTGTTCCTATTCCGAGACTCAATTATTGTTTACTTTCGCCACACCCAAATACTCGGGGGCTGCAACATTGCATCATTACAGCAAATTTATCTGACATCCGGGACTGCGCCATTAATTCATTACCGCAAATACACCGGATTACTTGTGGATATATCTTCGTCGACTCAGTGGATTTATTTTCTTCGGCCTAGTGGATTTATTTCCTCGACTCTGGACTTCTTCGGCTTAGTGGATTTATTTTCTTTGGCTCTGGATATATCTTCCCCGACTCAGTGGATTTATTTTCTTTGGCTTAGTGCATTTACCTTCTTCGGATCAGTGGAGTCAGCTTCTTCGGCTTATTGGATTTTTCTTCATCGGATTCATCTTATAAGATTCATCTATATGGATATTACTGGTTTACTCTTGTACAATATTACCTGATGTGTTTCCGGGTCAATGGATTCATCTTCTATGGTTATTACTGGAACTATTTTCTTCGGGTCAATGGATTCATCTTCTATGATATCAGCGGATTCATCTTCTATGGTTATTACTGGATTCTTCGGGTCAGTGGATTCATCCTCTATGATATCGGCGGATTCATCTTCACTATATGCTTCATATTTAATGGTGTAATCTTCAATGTGGATTCATCTCAAATACTTCATATTGGATTCATCTTCAATATTTCATCTTTAATGGCCTAATCTCCAATGGTTTAATCTTCAAATGATTTCATCTCCAATGGCGTAAATTTCGAGTGGATTCATATTATATTATTGACAATGGCTTCATCCTAAATGGTTTCACCGTATATGATGCCGCGACTCCATCAAACCTCTTCCGACAACAAGGCTAAAACTCGGGGGCTCGACAATGACTTTTCCCTAGGTTATAACTGCGGTACCGTGTCTAAGCAACAATCATGATATCACCCCAGCAACGCTCGGGGGCTCGGCTATTTCTTCATCAACAATTTGGCGGCATCCATTTTTTGCTATTTGGTGGTTTCTACTTTGGCTAGACTTCTTATCTACACTCGACTCATCGATGTCATCGTGTCCAAAAAGCTAAGTGTTCTTTTTTGCACAAAGTTGATTATCGTTTACTTTCGCCGCACCCGACACTCGGGGGCTGCGCGGCATATATTCACTTTACATATCATCGAATCTGAGCATCTGACACCGCATGAGAAAAAGAGAGTCGAGGAAAAGATAGAAAAAGTTTGTTTATTTGTGCAGGGGAAAGCAAATTTCAAAGAGAAACCGACGAAATTGTCTACAGGGAGAACTCGACGAAATTGTCTTCAAGGAGGTGCCGAAGAATTATACTCAAGGAGGTGCCGAAGAATTATCCTCAAGGAGGTGCCGAAGAATTATACTTAAGGAGGTGCCGAAGAATTATACTCAAAGAGGTGCCGAAGAATTATCCTCAAATAGGACCCGAAGAAATTTTCCTGAAGGAGGAACCCGAAGAATTGTCCTCAAATAGGACCCGAAGAAATTTTCCTGAAGGAGGAACCCGAAGAATTGTCCTCAAAGAGGACCCGAAGAATTGTCCTCAAGGAGGACCCGAAGAAATTTTTCTGAGGGAGGAACTCGACGAAATTATCATCAAGGAGAAACTAAAAAAAAAAAAAATAAGAGGAGTAGAAAAAAAAAGGGAGGAAAAAAAAAGAGGATGGACAAATCTTCGGGTCCATTGACTCGTCATTTGTTCTGAGCAAGAGCATCGGCGATGTGCCTGACGACAATATAGAAGAACCAATATATTCGGCTGTCTCATCAAGCCCGAGAGAAAAATATAGAAGAACCCGCAAAATGGGTCATTGCATCGACCGAACAAGGCATTCGACAATATATTCTCAGAACGCCAAAGTTGCGATCAATTTACTGAATGCCGCAAATTTGCGAAGGTAAGACCCCGGATCCGTTCTGCTGGGCGTGGCATCGCCGAAGATTGCGCTCTGCTACTTTTATCCGTATCAACGGATACGAAGAAAAATCCTAACGGACGCGTTAGGTACCCGATAAAATATGAGTCGGGACTCGACAGAATGGTAAGACCTTAAGCGGCACCTGTCGAGTTAACACCGGTATCCCGAGATCATGTCCAGGGACGTGATCTTGAAGTAGGTTTTTGCGGATTGCCACTAGAGCGAGTTAACTAGTACCTGATCCGTCGGATGAACTAGCCCCAACTACCATTATCCCTGTACAATATAGATATGGATGTCAAATAAAAATAGCAACGGCCTGGAGTCGACAAAAGAGGGGATGCGCCAAGTTGTTTATCGAGTAGTACAACTTGAGCCTATGCCTAGGTGCAAACACCTTCTCATAGGCTCGGGGCTACTCTTATCGAGAGTATTGTTCACCCTCCCGATAAGAAAGAGGAAAAATTGTGGAGTAAATTACAAGCAAGTTGAGCCTACACCCAAGTGCAAACACTTGGCTGTAGCCTCGGGGCTACTCCCATCGGGAGCGCTGGTCGCGCACCCGATAGAAAAATAACTTCGACAACATCTATGACAATCAAGGTTTATAGACTCAACTCGATTCTACGACTCGAGTGGAGCCTACTCCCATCGGGAGTACATGGATTTCATCAAGTTCTCCGAAAATATAGTTAAGTTCTTCATCGAGTAGTACAACTTGAGTCTATGCCCAAGTGCAAGCACTTGCCCATAGACTCGGGGGCTACTCCCATCGGGAGCGCTGCCGCGCACCCGATAATTTCAAGAATCGTCGACATCATTTACGCTACACGTGATCCGCGGCATGGACCTCGCCTTGTATTTTTCTTCGACTTCGGAGATTGTTATGCTTGGAGTTTCTACGCAAGTCTTCGACTTCCCTATAAACTCGGGGGCTACTGACATGGGCATACCCTTTGGGTAACCATTATTAGTATACCTGGCTCGGCCCAATATGGAGAAGACCGTATATGGAGAAGGCCCAACAAGGCAACCCGAAGAAGTAGTCGACTAGGACTCTTGTAAAAACCCTAGGCTGGTTGCATATATAAAGCTAGCCAGGGCACCCGAAATAAGGGGGAGGACAACAGATAGACAACACAGCTCCGCCTACGGCGACACCCTGTAAAACATATGATCATATAGTGGATTGCTAGCAGCACGTAGGGATCCTCCACCGTGGGGACCCGAAGCTGGGTACGTCGTGTGCCTAATCTCGTTCCCGGAATCTCCATCGTCGCTTTCCCGAAACCCTAGTCTACAATACGTAGGCATTGCCGAGGTGTTCCCTCGTCAGTGTGGAGAAGTACAATGACGGCTTCGAGATGAATGAAGCATTTATAAAGTCCAAGGTCATTGCTATGATTGTCGTCAAACAAGTAGACACCAATCTTGCACTCAACTTACAAATCATGACCAAGAGTGCCGACCTCAACTCCGATGATCTAGTCTCCTATGTGGCCGCCAATGAAAACATGGCCAAAGCGGGAAAGAGGCTCATGGCAATGAACCGTGTTGATGAAGCCTCACACAACCATGAAGCGCCACGCAATCTTGCTCTCAAAGCTAGGGCCGATCATGGAGGAGAAGAAGAATATGAATTTGAAGAAGAGGAAGAGATGACCTCAACTAGTGACATTGGTACCGACTTTGCCTTCTTTGCCAAGAAGTACAAGGGAAAGCTTCCAATGCTCTTCAATGACAAGAAGAAGAAGAAGAGAACTTGCTACAACTGTGATGAAGATAGCCACTTTGCAAATGAGTGCCCTTATGAGAAAAGGGTAGACAAGCCAAAGTTCATCAAAGGGGTCAAGCCAAGGTTGAAGCCAAACCCAATCAATGATCGATACAAGAAGAACAAGGGAAGGGCTTTTGTTGGAGCCGAGTACTTGTCCGATGAAGAAGAGGAAGATGAGGAGAAGGAGGCCGGAGTGGCCGGTTTGGCTTTCTCTAGGCCCGGGTCACTCTTCACATATGACTACTCCAAGGATTACTCCACGGAGAATGATGTTGGTTCTTCCTTCATGGCAAGAACAACTCAAGACGATGACTCCGATGACTCTCTCCCCTCTACAATCGTTGGCTCTTGCCTAATGGCAAGAGAAACCAAGGTAATGGAACCTCCACCTTCTCTATCTAGTGTTCTTGATGATGAAAATGAAAATCAAGATGAATTAATTGTGCTTAAGGAACTTTACAATGTTAGATGCACCCTTCGTGGTGAAGCTCTTGTCAAGTTTGATTTCTTGATGGACTCTCTCAAAGAAAAGGATGAGTCCATTGAGGAATTAGAATATCAATTGGATGAAAAGGAACGGAGATTCAATCTCCTAAGACAAGAGCTAAAAACCGAAAGGTGCATATCTCAAGGCCTTAAGCAACAAATTGAAACTTATGAACTTGATAAAGTTAAGGACCTAGAAACTATTGATAGGGCTCAATCTTTGACTCAAGTGCTCCATGCCTCAAAGGAGGAACTTGAAGTTGCTCATGCTTCTCTCACTAGGGATCTTGACCACCTTGAAAGAGCTAACAAGCTTGTTAAGGATGAGCTCAGGAAACTTGGAGAGAACCATGACCTACTCCAAGAAACCTACACAAAGGCACTTGAATCAATGAAGGATCCCATTGTCTTTGAAAAACTTGCTAGTTCTTCCACTTCTTTTACTAGTGAGCATGCTAAGCTTGTTGAGGAACATGTTCGTTTATAAGAGGAACTTTCCTTGCATGTTGAGACCAATGCATATCTTGAATCCTTGGTGACTAAATATGGTCTCGACTATCATCCTAATGAATCTTCTTGTGAGCAAGCATCTATTCTTGAGGAAAATGTTAGGTTAACAAAGGAACTTGCCAAGTTCACCACCGCCAAGAACAATATGGGATTGGATGACCTCTTGAGTAAGCAAAGGTCAAACAATCAAAATTTTGTACTTGGATACACTCCCAAGTCCTACAAGAAGAACAACTACAAGAAAGAGAATCCCGCTCAAGATAAGAACAAGAAGGTCACTAATAATGGCAAAGCCTCAAAGGGCAAAGCCACTAGTAGTGACCGCACGGGGCCAAACGATCACTATGCATTATTTGTTGATTATTATGGTGATGTCTATGCTAACTATGTTGGCCCTCCTAATGGCTATGCTTATAGAGAGTACTCAATTTGGGTACCAAAAGATATTGTTGCCATTGCAAAGGAACCCATTAATCGATGGGTTCCTAAATCCTCTACTTGATTTTGTAGGGGTATTCCTCCGGTGGTCCAAAATGGGTGTTTGATAGTGGATGCACCAATCATATGACCGGAGGAAGAGGTGTGCTTGATCAATTCATTGAAGACATCAACAAGAAGTCAAGCATTACCTTTGGTGATAACTCAAAGGGAAAGGTACTTGGGTATGGCAAGGTAGCAATCTCTAAGGACTTGTGCCTTGAGACGGTTATGCTTGTTGAATCCCTTGGCTACAACTTACTTTCTATATATCATCTTGCCGATGCCGGTTACAATTCATATTTTACTAATTATTGTGTGAAAGTCTTTAGGAGTGACAATCTCAAATTGGTCCTCGTTGGATATGTGGAGAACAACCTTTACGTGGTTGACCTCTCGAAAGAGAGCCCCTCTTTCTCCACATGTCTAATGGCGGCCAAGCATGACGAAGGTTGGTTGTGGCATCGCCGCCTTGGTCATGTTAACATGAGAAATCTTAAACAACTCCTAAAGGGTGAGCATATTGTGGGACTAACCGGCATTTCTTTTGAGAAAGATCGTGTTTGTAGTGCATGTGTAGCCGGAAAGCAACTCAAGAAGAAGCATCCTATCAAGAGTATTGTTACCACATCTAGGCCTTTGGAGCTCCTTCATTTGGATCTCTTTGGGCCATCACATTATGATACTCTTGGTGGGAGCAAGTATGGACTTGTCATTGTTGATGATTACTCAAGATACTCTTGGGTCTTTCTCCTTAAGTCTAAGGACGAGACCCATAGAGAGTTCATCATCTTCGCCAAGAAAGCTCAACGCATGTATGAATCCGAGATCAAGGCAATTAGGACCGACAATGGCACCGAGTTCAAGAACTACACTATGCAAGAGTTTGTTGATGATGAGGGCATCAAGCATGAGTTTTCGGCGCCATACACCCCTCAACAAAACGGTGTTGTTGAAAGGAAGAACCGGACTATCATTGAGATGGCAAGAACCATGTTGAGTGAATTCAACTCACCCCACAACTTTTGGGGAGAAGCCATCTCTACGGCCGTCCACTACTCCAACCGGCTCTTCCTCCGTCCCCTCCACAACAAAACCCCATACGAGCTCCTTACCGGTAACAAGCCTAACGTCATGTACATTCGTGTCTTTGGATGCAAATGTCTTGTTAAAAACAACAAAGGAAAGCTCGGTAAATTTGAAACTAGAACCATAGAGGGTATATTTGTTGGATATGCGGAGAACTCTCACGCCTATAGATACTACAACCGGTCCACCGGGACTATTGAAGTATCTTGTGACGTGGTGTTCTTGGAGGATAATGGCTCCCAAGTGGAGCAAGTTGTTCCATGTGTTGCAGGTAATGATGATGATCCATCTAGTGCCATCAAGCATATGGGCATTGGACACATCCGGCCCATGGAGGTTCATAATGATGATCAAGATGATGGAGTAGATGTTTCAAGCACGCCACAAGTGGAGCCTAGCTCAACTCAAGCCGAACCATCAAGTGCAACTCAAGAACCATCCTCTACTCAAGATGAGTCACAATCTAAAGAACAAGAAGAAGATCCTCATTCCACGGAGCAAGATCATGATGATGATCAAGAAACATCCTCAACTCATGATCAAGCTCAAGTGGTCCCTCATGATCAAGTACTAGCAAGAGATGAATTCATTGATCATGAAGGAACCGTTCGGAAGATCAAGGCCGCTACAAGGGCAAGTGACATGAAAGTGGATCAAGTCCTTGGTAGCATCTCAAGAGGAGTGGTAACTCGTAGACACCATGCATTACTTATCACTTATTGTCAACATCATGCTTTTGTGTCTAGTTTTGAACCACTTAAGGTACATGAAGCCTTGGTCGATCCGGATTGGGTAATTGCCATGCAAGAAGAATTGGAGTGTTTCACTCGTAATGAAGTATGGTCTCTAGTTGAGAGACCCAAGGATCATCGCATCAATGTCATTGGGACCAAATGGGTATTCAAGAACAAGCAAGATGAGAATGGCATTGTCATACGAAACAAAGCAAGGTTAGTGGCGCAAGGGTTTGCCCAAATAGAAGGTATGGATTTTGAGGATACCTTTGCGCCGGTAGCCCGTCTTGAAGCTATTCGTCTTTTGCTTGCATTTGCATCTTTCCACAATTTCAAATTATATCAAATGGATGTGAAAAGTGCATTTTTGAATGGTCCCCTAAAAGAAACCGCATATGTGGCTCAACCCCCGGGTTTCGAAGACCCATGCCGACCCAACCACGTGTATTTACTCCATAAGGCACTCTACGGTCTCAAGCAAGCTCCACGTGCTTGGTATGAGTTCCTTAGGGATTTCTTACTACATGATGGGTTTTGCATGGGTACGGTCGATTCCACCCTTTTCACCAAGCGGGTTAAAGGGGTGGCCTCTTTATATGTCAAATATATGTTGATGATATTATCTTTGGTGGAACTAACCCCAATCATAACAAAGCTTTTGAGCTATTGATGACTAGGAAATTTGAGATGTCCATGATGGGAGAGTTGAAGTTCTTTCTAGGCTTCCAAGTGAGGCAACTTGCAAAAGGCACCTTCATCTCTCAAGAAAAGTATGTGAGGGACATGCTCAAGAAATTCAACATGACCAATGCGAGTCCAATGAAGACACCCATGCCCGTAAAGGGGCAACTTGGTTCATGTGACGGTGAGAAGGATGTGGACATAAAGGTATACCGCTCCATGATAGGATCCTTGCTCTACCTTTGTGCCTCTAGGCCGGATATCATGCTAAGTGTAGGGATGTGTGCTCGTTTTCAATCCGCTCCCAAGGAGAGCCATTTAGTGGCGGTCAAACGGATTCTAAGATACCTTGTTCTCACTCCTACTCTCGGGCTATGGTATCCAAAGGGGTCAACCTTTGAACTCATTGGCTATTCGGATTCCGATTGGGCCGGTGATAAGGTTGATCGGAAGTCTACCTCCGGGGCTTGCCAATTTATTGGCCGGTCATTGGTGAGTTGGTCATCCAAGAAACAAAACTCCACCGCCCTATCCACCGCCGAAGCCGAATACATATCCGCGGCATCTTGTTGCACTCAATTGTTATGGATGAAGCAAACCTTGAAAGACTATGGTGTGTCTCTTGGTACGGTGCCTCTTCTTTGTGACAATGAAAGTGCAATAAAGATCGCCAACAACCCGGTTCAACATTGTCGCACCAAACATATTGACATTCGCCATCACTTCCTACGTGATCATGTTGCCAATAAGGATATTGATCTCACTCATGTGGGAACAACCTACCAATTGGCGGATATTTTCACTAAGCCTTTGGATGAAGCCCGCTTTGTTAACTTGAGAGGAGAACTTGGTATTCTTGATCCTAAAAACTTGGATTGATTAACTTCTTGCACTATATTCTTGCATTTATCTTGCTATCTAGCTTAGAGGCATAGCACATATGGGGATAGTCATCCTACCATGTCTTGGTATGATGCATACCTATGTGTGCAACATAAATAGACCCAATGTCATTATATGGACCCAAGCATGTCTCTTCGAGGTCTCATGACATTTGCGCTTTCACATAGGGGGAGTAATTCCCCGCCCCTCATTGAGCCTTCATTACAACTTGATTTGACTATATAAGGCTAAATGATCTTATTGCAAACATCATTTCTAAAAATGATTTATGATTCTTGATATACACTTCGAATCATGCCCTTTGTCGCTATTTATATCTTGTTTGGATTTAATTCCAATGGGTATGCCTAGAGAACTTTGTGTTTCCAACCCCATGTCTATGCTCATATCATCATCATCTATCTATCTATATGTACATGTCATCATCTGAGCATTCATACACATTTACACAAAGAATAGGGGCAAAACGAGGCAAAATGACACAGTTTTGAGCAAACTGACCTCGGCCGGTCACTGGCCCGGTCGGACCGGACTTTGCGCCGGGTCGTCCGGTGTCTGGCCCGGTCGACCGGGCAACCAACCGGTCGTGCGGCTGTTATGTATTGGAGGAGGATACCCCTTGGGGATCTTCTTCCTCATTATCCCCCACCTCCAAAACTTCCATGGCCGCCGCCTCTCCCATCTCCACCACATCCTAGGCCCTTCCCACCATTAGTTTCTCCCCAAACTACACCCAAACGTAGATCGGGTCCTCTCAAGCTTCTTCACCAAAGGACTTGGTCCTTCTCGAGCTTGTTTGGGAGATCTTGGGGATTTGGCCCTCAAGCCCTCTTCACGTGTTCTTCTTGCTCACTTGGGCAACAAGGACAATGTCTTCGGGTATATCTTTCTTCCATTCCCTCTCCTTCTTGCTTTCCCTCTCCCATTGCCACATGTTGAGGAAAGTTGAGAAAAGTTAGGGTTAGGGTTAGGGTTTGTAAGTCCTCATGCCATCTAGAGTGTCTCACACCCCTATGCACATTCTTCACTCCCTTAATGTAGTCTATGTTCAAGTTTGTGAGTTTTGCATGATTTTGTGGTCAAATTTCTGGGCAAACATCACAAGTCAGCAGCACCCGGTTCACAGCCCGGTCGACCGGCCTCTCAACCGGCCGTTCCGGCGTGCCGCCCGGTCAACCGGATTTACAACCGGCCCGTCTGGTCTGTAGTCCGTTCCTACCGGGTCCGTGCGTCGGCTCGCCCGGTTCTTCGCACAAACTCGTCGAAACACTTGGATATATGCTATGTTTCTTTGGCCTCCCTATATATTGATGACATGTACACTTACCTCATTGCTCTCCTCGCCCTATATTGCATATTCACAGGAGATTGGAGCGGTGAGGACCGTGACACCACTGCCAAGAGAGGGAGGCATGCAGGACACCCACCACGACGTACCAACGGTCGTGTGCCTACTGATGGTACCTCCTCTAGAAGAACCAAGTCGATTCCCAACAGGAAGAGAGATAAGCATGCAGCACAAGAAGAAGAAGAGATCTTGCCAACATATAATGTTGGCGATGTACAAGTTGGGGCATGGAGAAGACTTAGAGAGTCCAACCCCTATCGCTTTGCGGAACCCACCTACACAGGGGGAGATGGCTTTTTCTGGACTAATACACAACAGAGGATGTGGGAAGAGTACTATGACACCCAATATCACATGAAGACTGGTACCTTTGTTATGCCCAAGGTCATCAAGAATGTTCTTGCACTGCATGAAGACACCACGTTTCGCTTTGCGGTTGAGACCTTGAAGCGGATGGGGTTGTATGAGCTTATGTGCCTGATGCCCACTGATGAGTGCTACTGTCCGATCTTGGTGATGCAGTTTCATTGCACAGACTTTTTCCATGATGATGCACCTCGGACTATGACTTGGATGACTGGCAAACAGAAATACACTTGCAACTATCTTGATTTCTGTGAAGCCCTGGGGTTTGGTGGAGGTCGTGCTCGTGGTTTCAAGATATACTCTCGGCGAAGTTCACCAAGGGAGACATTGCCTTCTGCTATCCTTCGAATCCCACAGCTAGACCTCCCACTATTTCTGGCATGTACTACTCCTACCTGCTACTTGCCAAGCTCTTCCGTGAGACCCTCATCAGCAAGTCCGGCGATACAAGTGAATGCCGTGGCTATCATCTGAACTTGATGTACTACTGCCATCCCGAGTACCGGAAACTCATTGATGGGTGTGATTTCCTCTACTGTGAGCTGCGGCGATGTGTTCGTGAACGGATGACACCTAACTTTGCTCAATATGTTCAGCTGCTCATCAATAGGGTTGTGCCAGCACCTCTCAATACACAAGGTGAAAGGGTTAGGATGGAAGCATTCAGGGTTCCTATCCAAGGTGACAGACCAGATGTCCCTGAAATGATGCCCTATGAGCGCCGGTCCAAGGAACACAATGACCCTGCTAGCTCAAGCTACTCTAGCCGCCCACAGCATGGTGTCTCACGGTTCTTCTCTAGCTTATGGCAGATGTGCAAAAATACCAATGATGTTGCACACCAAAGTCTTGCCTTGAACCAAGAGACGAGGAGGCGCCAAAATGAGTTCATGTCTGCTAGGAATGCACCTGTTCCTCCTCCTGGTCCTGAGTTGGAGCCCGTACATGCACCTAACTGGGAGATGCCTCTTCTCACTGATCAGATGTTCCAGAACTTTGACCCCTCCTTGTACACCTTTGGCGGTCCTCCTCCTCGGCCTGCTCGTGTCCCTACTGATGATGATGCTGAAGAGGATGAAGGTGCTACTGATACGCGTCATGATGGCGAGAGCTCATACTCCACCGGGCATGAGTTCTATTGATGGGTCCGGTAGCTTCTCTCCTCTTTTCTTCGCCTTTTTGGTGTTCCGATGCCAAAGGGGGAGAAGAGAGTAGAGTCTAGGATTCACGGGTGTTGCTTTGGATGTCACAAGCCATGGGTGTTGCTTTATTTGATTCTTATATGGCTTGTGCTTCCTTGCTTTTATCGTTTCAAGAACCATTTGCTATTTTTAAGTACTTCATGTATGGACATGTACCTATATGCTTAAACTCTACTATATGTGCTACTCTATGTTAGGATGATTATGTGTGTTATGCTTATATATCTTGATATGCACATCTCCATACCATGCTTGTTTCCTAAAGATATTGGGGGAGCTTCTCATGTTAACAAAGGTTGCACTTTGCATTCAAACGCAAATTCTCCAAGTGCACACCTTATGGGGGAGCCGTCTCAATATCTTATATGGAATCAAGGTTTAAAGCTTATCATAATATCTCTATGTGACTCTAGCTCGGTTTGTCATCGTTTACCAAAAAGGGGGAGATTGTAAGGGTATTTTACCCTTATCCATTATTTTGGTAACTATGACACCGTGCTAGTGTATTTGGTCTAATACATGTCTACAAGATGATCCCCAGGTATTAGCCAAAGAGGTTTAATAGTGTAACAATGGAACAAGATGGCAATGGGAGACCCCCCACTTCGACGAAGAATCAACAAGGTTTTCCAGTGTCTGGCCGGTCCCAGACCCGGTCAGACCGGCCCTGGCACCGGACGGCCCGGAGGCAACCGGATCCAGCACTTGTGCCATCCGGGCAGAATCCAGTAAAGGGTGGGCAATCACCCGGTCAGCGTCCGGTCGCCAGCCCGGTTTGGACCGGCCCATCCGGTCCACGACCCGGTTGGACCGGGTTCCAGACCGACCACCCCGGTGCCCAACCGGAGTTTGCACTTGTGACATCCGGGCATGATCCAGTAAGCTCAGAACCTCGTCCGGTCAAGACCCGGTCCCAGCTCCGGTTGAAACCGGCCGTCCCGGTCACAGGGCCGGTCGGACCGGATCGTGCGCCGGCCGGTCCGGTGCCAAATCCGGTCGGCCGGGTTCCTCGAGGAAATTGATGATGTGGCAAGTTGCAACGGCCAGTTTTCGAAGAGCACTATAAATACCCCTTCTCCTACCTTGGAAGAAGTAGGCAACACACTACAAGCTGTTCTTGAGCTCTCTCTCTCTTACTCCATTATTAGAAACACCAAAAGCCTCCGATCTCCCTCCTCCTCCATCCAAACTCAAATCCCTCCGGGAATCACTAGAGGAGGACCCGATCTACTGTTCTACCAAGCCAAATCTCATTCCCCCTTGTATTCATCGAGAAGCTTGCTTCCTAGGGTTCCTTGGAAACCCTAGGTGGGCAAGAGGAGTCCGGAAGCATCCGGGCTGTGGATTTGCTCCGGGCAAGATTGTGAAGGTTTGTAGGCTACCTCGAAGTCTACCACAAGTGAGTGAGCTATTCCTTCATGGGATAGGCTCCGGAGAATAGGGTGAGCCTTCGTGGCGTGGGGAATCCTTCGTGGGACCTCCACCCCTCCAAACGTGACGTACCTTGTTGCAAAGCAAGGGAACACGGGAATACATCCTCGTCTCCGCGTGCTATCGGTTATCTCTAACCGAACTCCTTTCTTGTGATTTAAACTGCCTGAGAGAGCCTTCATGCTCGAGATAGTTGTATCTTCATATAGGTTGCTTCACCTAGTTTGCATTAGGCTCACCTTTATATTCCGCAAAGCCTAATATTGCAAAGAAAGAATTAAAATTTGTAGAAACCTATTCACCCCCCTCTAGGTTTACCATCTCTATACTTTCAGGAGGAAATTAGACCACCTTATAAGGTGGGTTGTTCCACCACTAGTAAGTGAGTGAGAATATAATATCTTGCCCGGCTACAGTAGAAACACATCTAATACACGAGTTAGGGTTTTCCACCTCTCTCTGATTGCGCCGCCATCGTAGCCTCTGCGTCCTGGCATACCAGAGCCTTTGCGTCCTGGCATACCAGCTTCGTGCGACGGCTTGTAGTGGAAAACAGAGCTGGGTTAAAAGTTTGAAATCATGATAGGAAAAGTTGTCAGGATGCATGTGTGAATGTAAACAAACCAGTCATATGCACAAGAGCTAGACGTGCACTTCTCTCGTGCCTCCCTTCTGCCTCCTTTCTCTCTGTCCTTGTTGACGCATAGACCTCTTCTCTATTTATAGGCGGCCAGCCCAGCGCCAAGATAAGGATCACAGCCGTGATTTCTGGAACAAACTTTCTATCTTCTTCAGCTTAATTTCTTTTGGAGGAAGCACATATGTTATCTGCTGACGAGGAATCACCTCGCCAATGCCTACGTATTGTAGACTTAATTGGGTTTCCGGAGAGAGCTACGATGGAGATTCCGGGAGCGAGATTATGCACACGACTTACCCAGCTTCGGGTCCCCTCGGTGGAGGATCCCTACGTGCTGCTAGCAATCCAGTATATGATCATATGTTTTACAGAGTGCTGCCGTAGGCGGAGCTATGTTGTCTATATTATGTCTACCTGTTGGCCTCTCTCTATCGGGTACCCTGGCTGGCTTTATATATGCAACCAGCCTAAGGTTTTTACAAGAGTCCTAGTCGACTACTTCTTCGGGTTGCTTTGTTGGGCCTTCTCCATATTGGGCCTTCTTCATATTGGGCCGAGCCAATCTAGGTATACTAATAATGGGTACCCGAAGGGTATGCCCATGTCAGTAGCCCCCGAGTGTCTAGGGAAGTCGAAGACTTGCGTAGAGACTCCAAGCATAATCATCTCCGAAGTCGAAGAAATACAAGGCGAGGTCCATGTCGTAGATCATGTGTACGTAGATGATGTCGACGATTCTCGAAATTACTTTTCTATCGGGTGCGCGGCAACGCTCCCGATGGGAGTAGCCCCCGAGTCTATGGGCAAGTGCTTGTACTTGGGCATAGACTCAAGTTGTACTACTCGATGAAGAACTTGACTATATTTCTGGGTGCGACCCCTCTTTTTATCGAGTCCTGTTAGAGGACTTAATAAAATCCAACGCTCCTGATGGGAGTAGGCTCCACTCGAGTCGCAGAGTCGAGTTGAGTCTACAAACCTTTATATATTTACCTGCAAGACAAAAACATGAAAACTCGGGTCGAGTAAACTATTTTGCTATCTTGTCTTAGTTTGATATACATATTTCTTCATGAAACCGAAGCTTTGGGTAAACAACTTTGCTATATTTATTTGAGTCACAGAATAGGATGAAATCGGATGAAATCTCCAGACGTCATTTCTTTGTTTTACATATATTTCGAGTGCACGGAAACACTATATTTTTCTCGACTTCTATATTGCACAGGGATATTGGTAAATAGGGGTGGTTCATCCGAAAGCTCGGGTACCAGTTAATGCACTTGTGGCAATCCGTATAAACCTACTTCAAACTCGCGTCCCCGGACACGTATTCGGGATACTGGCGTAATTCGACATGTGTCGCTTAAGGTCTTACCAGATGTCGAATTCCAGTCATGTTTTATCGGGTACCTAACGCGTCCGTTAGGATTTTTCTTCGTATCTGTTGATACGGAAAAAAGTAGCAAAGCGCCGTCAGAGGCGGTGCTACGCCGCGCAGGACAGATCCTGGGGACTTACCTTCGCAAAGTATTGCGGCATCCAGAGATTAATTCGCGACTGAGATGCTCTGAGAACATATTGTCGAGTACCTTTTGTTCGACTAATGAAATGCTCTATTTGTTCGGGTTGAACCGTTTTTCCGGGTTGCTATCTTTTGTCGAATAGGATCTTGATTCTCCTTCTATATTGACTTGCTATATTGAATTTTATTTCTTCGGGTGCGCGACCAGCGCTCCCGATGGGAGTAGCCCCCGAGGCTACAGCCGAGTGTTTGCACTTGGGTGTAGGCTCAACTTTCTTTATCGACTTCCTTGAAGTATATTTTTCCTCGAATATGCAATTGGAATAAATGACGAGTATATGGACTCGAAGATTTTTTCCATTATCTCTTTTTTTCTTGTCGGGTTCCTCCTTCAAGAGATTTTTGTCGAGTTCCTCCTTGAGGAAAATTCTTCGGGTTCCTCCCTGAGGAAAATTTCGTCGGATTCCTCCCTGAAGAATATTTCGTCGGGTTCCTCCCTGAAGATGATTTCTTAGGCGCAATTCTTCTTTTGTCAACCTGATACGTACAGTGAAGAAGTATGGAGCAGCCCACGAGTGTCGAGTGCGGCGAAAGTAAATGATAATGAACTTTGTGTGAAACAAAGGAATACTTAGCTTATTGGATACGACGGAGTCGACGCGCGATGAAGTCTACGAATGCAGAGAAGAATTTGAGCCGAAACAGAAACCCCCAAACAGCGAAAGTAGATGCCGCCATATTGTTGATGAAGAAATAGCCGAACCCCCGAGCGTTGCTCGGGTGATGTCATTTTTGTTTTATAGACGCCGTGTGATATGCGTACAGCACGCGTCCGCTGGGAACACCAAGAGGAAGGTGTGATGCGTACAGCGGCAAGTTTTCCCTCAGTAAGAAACCAAGGTTTATCGAACCAGTAGGAGCAAGGAAGCACGTTGAAGGTTGATGGCGGCGGAGTGTAGTGCGGCGCAACACCAGGGATTCCGGCGCCAACGTGGAACCTGCACAACACAAACCAAGTAAAGAGATTGGAAACCAAGTACAACACAAACCAAGTACTTTGCCCCAACGAAACAGTGAGGTTGTCAATCTCACCGGCTTGCTGTAACAAAGGATTAGATGTATAGTGTGGATGATGATTGTTTGCGAGAGAACGATGAGAACAAGTATTGCAGTAGATTGTATTTCAGATGTAAAGAATTGGACCGGGGTCCACAGTTTACTAGTGGTGTCTCTCTCATAAGATAAATAGCATGTTGGGTGAACAAATCACAGTTGGGCAATTGACAAATAGAGAGGACATGACCATGCACATACATATTATGATGAGTATTGTGAGATTTAATTGGGCATTACGACAAAGTACATAGACCGCTATCCAGCATGCATCTATGCCTAAAAAGTCCACCTTCAGGTTATCATCCGAACCCCTCCGAGTATTAAGTTGAAAACAACGGACAATTGCATTAAGTATTGCGCGTAATGTAATCAATAACTACATCCTCGGACATAGCATCAATGTTTTATCCCTAGTGGCAACGAGCACATCCATAACCTTAGAGGTTTTGTCACTTCCCCAGATTCACGGAGACATGAACCCACTATCGAGCATAAATACTCCCTCTTGGAGTTACTAGCAAAAACTTGGCCAGAGCCTCTACTAATAACGGAGAGCATGCAAGATCATAAACAACACATAGATATAAATTGATAATCAACATAACATAGTATTCTCTATCCATCGGATCCCAACAAACACAACATATAGCATTACAGATAGATGATCTTGATCATGTTCGGCAGCTCACAAGATCCGACAATGAAGCATAATGAGGAGAAGACAACCATCTAGCTACTGCTATGGACCCATAGTCCAGGGGTGAACTACTCACTCATCACTCCGGAGGCGACCATGGCGGTGTAGAGTCCTCCGGGAGATGAATCCCCTCTCCGGCGGGGTGCCGGAGGCGATCTCCTGAATCCCCCGAGATGGGATTGGCGGCGGCGGCGTCTCGGAAGGTTTTCCGTATCGTGGCTCTCGGTGCGGGGGTTTCGCGACGAAGGCTATTTGTAGGCGGAAGGGCAGGTCAAGGGGCGTCGCGAGGGGCCCGGGAGACGGGCCGGCGCGGCCAAGACTGGGCCGCGCCGCCCTACCTCCTGGCCACCTCGTGGCCCCACTTCGTTGACTCTTCGGTCTTACGGAAGCTTCGTGTGAAAATAGGCCCTGGGCATTGATTTCGTCCAATTCCGAGAATATTTCCTTACTAGGATTTCTGAAACCAAAAACAGCGAGAAAACAACAAGCGGCTCTTCGGCATCTTGTTAATAGGTTAGTTCCGGAAAATGCATAAATATGATGTAAAGTATGCATAAAACATGTAGATATCATCAATAATGTGGCATGGAACATAAGAAATTATCGATACGTCGGAGACGTATCAGCATCCCCAAGCTTAGTTTACGCTCGTCCCGAGCAGGTAAACGATAAAAAAGATAATTTACGGAGTGACATGCCATCATAACCTTGATCATACTATTGTAAGCATATGTAATGAATGCGGCGATCAAAACAATGTAAATGACATGAGTAAACAAGCTGAATCATATAGCAAAGACTTTTCATGAATAGTACTTCAAGACAAGCATCAATAAGTCTTGCATAAGAGTTAACTCATAAAGCAATAATTCAAAGTAAAGGCATTGAAGCAACACAAAGGAAGATGAAGTTTCAGCGGTTGCTTTCAACTTATAACATGTATATCTCATGGATATTGTCAATGTAAAGTAATATAACAAGTGCAATATGCAAGTATGTAGGAATCAATGCACAGTTCACACAAGTGTTTGCTTCTTGAGATGGAGAGAGATAGGTGAACTGACTCAACAATAAAAGTAAAAGAATGGTCCGTCAAAGAGGAAAGCATCGATTGCTATATTTGTGCTAGAGCTTTGATTTTGAAAACATATGGAGAGCATAAAAGTAAAATTTTGAGAGGTGTTTGTTGTTGTCAACGAATGGTAGTGGGTACTCTAACCCCCTTGTCAGACAAACCTTCAAAGAGCGGCTCCCATTTTATTTTATTTTTGTGTGGCACTCCTTCCAACCTTTCTTTCACAAACCATGGCTAACCGAATCCTTCGGGTGCCTGCCAACAATCTCATACCATGAAGGAGTGCCTTTTTATTTTAGTTTTATTATGATGACACTCCTCCCCACCTTTGCTTTCTCAAGCCATGGCTAACCGAATCCTTCGGGTGCCGTCCAACAATCACATACCATGGAGGAGTGTCTATTTTTATTAATTAATTTGGGATCGGGAATCCCATTGCCAGCTCTTTTTGCAAAATTATTGGATAAGCGGATGAAGCCACTAGTCCATTGGTGAAAGTTTCCCAACAAGATTGAAAGATAAACACCACATACTTCCTCATGAGCTATAAAACATTGACACAAATCAGAGGTAATAAATTTTGAATTGTTTAAAGGTAGCACTCAAGCAATTTACTTTGGAATGGCGGAGAAATACCATGTAGTAGGTAGGTATGGTGGAGACAAATGGCATAGTGGTTGGCTCAAGTATTTTGGATGCATGAGAAGTATTCCCTCTCGATACAAGGTTTAGGCTAGCAAGGCTATTTGAAACAAACACAAGGATGAAGCGGTGCAGCAAAACTCACATAAAAGACATATTGTAAACATTATAAGACTCTACACCGTCTTCCTTGTTGTTCAAACTCAATACTAGAAATTATCTAGACCTTAGAGAGACCAATTATGCAAACCAAATTTTAGCATGCTCTATGTATTTCTTCATTAATGGGTGCAAAGTATATGATGCAAGAGCTTAAACATGAGCACAACAATTGCCAAGTATCACATTATCCAAGACATTTTAGCAATTACTACATGTATCATTTTCCAATTCCAACCATATAACAATTTAACGAAGAAGAAACTTCGCCATGAATATTATGAGTAAAGCCTAAGGACATACTTGTCCATATGCAACATCGGAGCGTGTCTCTCTCCCACACAAAGAATGCTAGGATCCATTTTATTCAAACAAAACAAAAACAAACCGACGCTCCAAGCAAAGCACATAAGATGTGATGGAATAAAAATATAGTTTCAGGGGAGGAACCTGATAATGTTGTCGATGAAGAAGGGGATGCCTTGGGCATCCCCAAGCTTAGACGCTTGAGTCTTCTTGATATATGCAGGGGTGAACCACCGGGGCATCCCCAAGCTTAGAGCTTTCACTCTCCTTGATCATGTTGTATCATCTCCCTCTCTTGATCCTTGAAAACTTCCTCCACACCAAACTCAAAACAACTCATTAGAGGGTTAGTGCACAATCAAAATATACATGTTCAGAGGTGACATAATAATTCTTAACACTTCTGGACATTGCACAAAGCTACTGAAAGTCAATGGAATCGAAATATCCATCGAGCATATCAAAACAGGCAATGCGAAATAAAAGGCAGAATCTGTCAAAATAGAACAGTTCGTAAAGACGAATTTTATTGAGCCACCAGACTTGCTCAAATGAAAATTCTCAATCTGAATGAAAGTTTCATACATATCTGAGGATCACTCACGTAAATTGGCATAATTTTCTGAGTTACGTACAGAGAATTTTGCCCATATTCATGACAACAAAGAAATCTGTTTCTGCGCAGTAATCCAAATCTAGTATGAACCTTACTATCAACGACTTTACTTGGCACAACAATGCACAAAACTAAGATAAGGAGAGGTTGCTACATTAGTAAACAACTTCCAAGACACAAAACAAAAACAAAGTACTGTAGTAAAAACATGGGTTGTCTCCCATAAGCGCTTTTCTTTAACGCCTTTCAGCTAGGCGCAGAAAGTGTATATCAAGTATTATCGAAGGATGGTGCATCTACAGCGGGGTGTGGAGTTTTCTCAACCATGCATAGTATATTGGATACATAAGTTTTAGCGGCTCCCTTTTCATTAGTCTTGGGCTTGCTACTCTCATCAAACAAATTTTCAGGAACAAGCCAAGCATAGTTATTTTCTAGTGCGTCATTCATCGCTAGGAGCTTACATGGTATTGGTGCTTTGATCTCCCCACCATCATTAACATTATTAGTATACTTAATTCTATCCATATCCATCTTTTCAAGGAGACTAACAAAATTGGTATAAGAACCAAGCATCTTATATTTAATAAAGACCTTTCTAGCCTCTCTTGCTATACCACCAAATTCTCTAAGAAGGGTTTCTAAAACAAAATCTTTCTTTTTCCCTTCTTCCATATCACCAAGTGTAAGAAACATGTGTTGGATTATAGGATTGAGATTAACAAATTTAGTTTCCAACATGCGAACTAAAGCAGCAGCATCAATTTCATAAGTAGGAGCGAGTTCTACCAAGTGTCTATCTTCAAAATCTTCAACGGTACTAACATGATTGAAAAATTCTTCTATATTATTTCTCCCAATTATAGACCCACGTCCTACCGGCATGTCTTTTACGGTAAAATTAAAAGGAAACATATTTAAATAAGTAAAGTAAATGCAAGTAACTAAATTTTTTGTGTTTTTGATATAGAGTGCAAACAAGATAACAAATAAAGTAAAACTAGCAACTAATTTTTTTGTATTTTGATTTAGTGCAGCAAACAAGGTAGTAAATAAAATAAAGCAAGACAAAAACAAGGTAAAGAGATTGCGATGTGGAGACTCCCCTTGCAGCATGTCTTGATCTCCCCGGCAACGGCGCCAGAAATTTACTTGCTGGCGCAAAGTTGGCGTGGGAGTTAGAGATCTCTGTGGTGTAACTTTTCTTCAAGTCCCCGGCAACGGCGCCAGAAATTTAGCTTGACACGCGTACAGCACGCGACCGTTGGGACCCCAAGTGGAAGGTGTGTTGCGTACAACAGTAAGTTTCCCTCAGTTAGAAACCAAGGTTTATCGAACCAGTAGGAGTCAAGAAGCACGTTGAAAGTTGATGGCGGCGAGATGTAGTGCGGCGCAACACCAGGGATTCCGGCGCCAACGTGGAACCTGCACAACACAAACCAAGTACTTTGCCCCAACGAAACAAGTGAGGTTGTCAATCTCACCGGCTTGCTCGTAACAAAGGATTAGATGTATAGTGTGGATGATGATTGTTTGCAGAGAACGATGAGAACAAGTATTGCAAGTAGATTGTATTTCAGATGTAAAGAATTGGACCGGGGTCCACAAGTTCACTAGTGGTGTCTCTCCCATAAGATAAATAGCATGTTGGGTGAACAAATTACAGGTTGGGCAATTGACAAATAGAGAGGGCATGACCATGCACATACATATTATGATGAGTATTGTGAGATTTAATTGGGCATTACGACAAAGTACATAGACCGCTATCCAGCATGCATCTATGCCTAAAAAGCAACAGACAATTGCATTAAGTATTGCGCGTAATGTAATCAATAACTACATCCTCGGACATAGCATCAATGTTTTATCCCTAGTGGCAACAGCACATCCATAACCTTAGAGGTTTCTGTCACTCCCCGCATTCACGGAGACATGAACCCACTATCGAGCATAAATACTCCCTCTTGGAGTTACTAGCAAAAACTTGGCCGAGCCTCTACTAATAACGGAGAGCATGCAAGATCATAAACAACACATAGATATAAATTGATAATCAACATAACATAGTATTCTCTATCCATCGGATCCCAACAAACACAACATATAGCATTACAGATAGATGATCTTGATCATGTTCGGCAGCTCACAAGATCCGACAATGAAGCATAATGAGGAGAAGACAACCATCTAGCTACTGCTATGGACCCATAGTCCAGGGGTGAACTACTCACTCATCACTCCGGAGGCGACCATGGCGGTGTAGAGTCCTCCGGGAGATGAATCCCTCTCCGGCAGGGTGCCGGAGGCGATCTCCCGAATCCCCCGAGATGGGATTGGCGGCGGCGGCGTCTCTGGAAGGTTTTCCGTATCGTGGCTCTCGGTACTGGGGGTTTCGCGACGAAGGCTATTTGTAGGCGGAAGGGCAGGTCAAGGGGCGTCGCGAGGGGCCCAGGAGACGGGCCGGCGCGGCCAAGACCCGGGCCGCGCCGCCCTACCTCCTGGCCACCTCGTGGCCCCACTTCGTTGACTCTTCGGTCTTCTGGAAGCTTCGTGTGAAAATAGGCCCCTGGGCATTGATTTCGTCCAATTCCGAGAATATTTCCTTACTAGGATTTCTGAAACCAAAAATAGCAGAAAACAACAACTGGCTCTTCGGCATTTTGTTAATAGGTTAGTTCCAGAAAATGCATAAATATGATGTAAAGTATGCATAAAACATGTAGATATCATCAATAATGTGGCATGGAACATAAGAAATTATCGATACGTCGGAGACGTATCAGGAGCCAAGAAGCACGTTGAAGGTTGATGGCGGCGGAGTGTAGTGCGGCGCAACACCAGGGATTCCGGCGCCAACGTGGAACCTGCACAACACAACCAAAGTACTTTGCCCCAACGTAACAGTGAGGTTGTCAATCTCACCGGCTTGCTGTAACAAAGGATTAGATGTATAGTGTGGATGATGATGTTTGCGTGAAAACGAGTAGAACAATTGCAGTAGATTGTATTTCAGATGTAAAGAATAGGACCGGGGTCCACAGTTCACTAGAGGTGTCTCTCCCATAAGAATTAACATGTTGGGTGAACAAATTACAGTTGGACAATTGACAAATAGTGAGGGCATGACAATGCACATACATGATATGATGAGTATTGTGAGATTTAATTGGGCATTACGACAAAGTACATAGACCGCTATCCAGCATGCATCTATGCCTAAAAAGTCCACCTTCAGGTTATCATCCGAACCCCTTCCAGTATTAAGTTGTAAACAACAGACAATTGCATTAAGTATGGTGCGTAATGTAATCAACAACTACATCCTTAGACATAGCATCGATGTTTTATCCCTAGTGGCAACAACACATCCACAACCTTAGAACTTTCTGTCACTGGTCCCGCATTTAATGGAGGCATGAACCCACTATCGAGCATAAATACTCCCTCTTGGAGTTACAAGCAAAAACTTGGCCGAGCCTCTACTAGCAACGGAGAGCATGCAAGATCATAAACAAAACATGATAGATTGATAATCAACATAACATAGCATTCACTATCCATCGGATCCCAACAAACACAACATATAGTATTACAGATAGATGATCTTGATCATGTTAGGCAGCTCACAAGATCCGACAATGATAGCACAATGAGGAGAAGACAACCATCTAGCTACTGCTATGGACCCATAGTCCAGGGGTGAACTACTCACACATCACTCCGGAGGCGACCATGGCGGTGTAGAGTCCTCCGGGAGATGATTCCCCTCTCCGGCAGGGTGCCGGAGGCGATCTCCTGAATCCCCCGAGATGGGATTGGCGGCGGCGGCGTCTCCGGAAGGTTTTCCGTATCGTGGCTCTCGGTACTGGGGGTTTCGCGATGAAGGCTTTAAGTAGGCGGAAGGGTAGGTTAGGGGGCTGATGACCCACAAGTATAGGGGATCGCAACAGTCTTCGAGGGAAGTAAAACCCAAATTTATTGATTCGACACAAGGGGAGGTAAAGAATACTTATAAGCCTTAACAACTGAGTCGTCAATTCATCTGCACTGGAAAAGCACTAGTAACAGGGGTGATGTGAAAGCAACAGTAATATGAGAGCAATAGTAACAGTAACACAGCAGCAGTAGCAATAACACAGAGGTGATGGCACCAGAAAATAGTTGATACTACTTCCAATGACATATAGAACAAGTATATGATGATGAGAGATGGACCGGGGTTCCCAGCGATCTACACTAGTGGTAACTCTCCAATAACAAGTAACAAGTGTTGGGTGAACAAATTACAGTTGGGCAATTGATAGGATTCCAAGCATTAAGATAGAACATCAAGATTATTAATCATGTAGGCGTGTTTTCCATATATAGTCGTACGTGCTCGCAATGAGAAACTTGCACAACATCTTTTGTCCTACCAGCCGGTGGCAGCCGGGCCTCAAGGGAATCTACTGGATATTAAGGTACTCCTTTTAATAGAGTACCGGAGCAAAGCATTAACACTCTGTGAAAACATGTGATCCTCACATCACCGCCATCCCCTCCGGTTGTCCCGATTTCTGTCACTTCGGGGCCTTTGGTTCCGGACAGTGACATGTGCATACAACTTGTAGATACAATCTAAGCAATAAGTATAGAGCTTAAATCTAAGATCATGCCACTCGGGCCCTAGTGACAAGCATTAAGCATAACAAGATTGCAGCAACAATAACTTCACAAACTTTATAGATAGACTAATCATAATGTATCATCCATCGGATCCCAACAAACACAACACCGATTACATTAGATGGATCTCAATCATGTAAGGCAGCTCATGAGATCATTGTATTGAAGTACATGGGATAGAGAGTACCAACTAGCTACCGCTAGAACCCGTAGTCCATGGGGGAACTACTCACGGAGCATGATGGAGGCGGTGGCGTCGATGGAGATGGCTTCCGGGGGCACTTCCCCGTCCCGGCAGGGTGCCGGAACAGAGACTTCTGTCCCCCGAATTGGAGTTTCGCGATGGCGGCGGCGCCCCTGGAGTCTTTCTGGAGTTTCGTCAAAAGGTATCGAGGATTTAGGTCGCGAGGGGTTAAATAGGCAAAGAGGCGGCGCAAAAGGGTTTCTGGGGGGGTACACAGTAGGCCGGCGCCCCCCCCCCCTTGGCCACGCCGCCCTGTGAGGTGGGCCCCCTGGCTCCCCTCCGACTCTCCTTCGGTGTTCTGGATGCTTCCGGGAAAAATAAGATGTTTGGCGTTGATTTCGTCCAATTCCGAGAACTGGCACTGTGGCATCTTGTTAATAGGTTAGTTCCGGAAAACGCATAAAAACATTATAAAGTGCAAGCAAAACATGTAAGTATTGTCATAAAACAAGCATGGAACATCAGAAATTATGGATACGTTGGAGACGTATCAGCATCCCCAAGCTTAGTTCCTACTCGTCCTCGAGTAGGTAAACGATAAAAATAATAATTTCTGTAGTGACATGCTACTTACATAACCTTGATCATACTATTATTACAAAGCATATGAAATGAATGAAGTGACTCAAGGCAATGATTTATAGTTGCTAACAAATAGATAACATATAGCAGAACTTTTCATGAAGAGTACTTTCTAGACAAGCATCAAAAGTCTTGCACAAGAGTTAACTCATAAAGCAATAGATTCAAAGTAAGGGCATCGAAGCAACACAAAGGAAGATATAAGTTTCAGCGGTTGCTTTCAACTTTCAACATACATATCTCATGGATAATTGTCAATACAAAGTAATATGATGAACACAAATAAGCAAGTATATAAGAATCAATGCACAGTTAACACAAGTGTTTGCTTCTAAGATGGAAGGAAGTAGGTAAACTGACTCAACATAAAGTAAAAGAATGACCCTTCAAAGAGGGAAGCATCGATTGCTATATTTGTGCTAGAGCTTTCATTTTAAAAACATAGAGAGAGCATAAAAGTAACATTTTGAGAGGTGTTTGTTGTTGTCAACGAATGGTAGTGGGCACTCTAACCCCCTTGCCAGACAAACCTTCAAAGAGCGTCTCCCATTTTATTTTATTTTTGGGTGGCACTCCTTCCAACCTTTCTTTCACAAACCATGGCTAACCGAGTCCTCGGGTGCCTGCCAACAATCTCATACAATGAAGGAGTGCCCTTTTATTTTAGTTTTATTATGATGACACTCCTCCCCACCTTTGCTTTCTCAAGCCATGGCTAACCGAATCCTTCGGGTGTCGTCCAACAATCACATACCATGGAGGAGTGTCGATTTTGGTTAATTAATTTGGGACTGGGAATCCCATTGCCAGCTCTTTTTGCAAAATTATTGGATAAGCGGATGAAGCCACTAGTCCATTGGTGAAAATTTCCCAACAAGATTGAAAGATAAACACCACATACTTCCTCATGAGCTATAAAACATTGACACAAATCAGAGGTAATAAATTTTGAATTGTTTAAAGGTAGCACTCAAGCAATTTACTTTGGAATGGCGGAGAAATACCACATAGTAGGTAGGTATGGTGGACACACATGGCATAGGTTTTGGCTCAAGGTTTTGGATGCACGAGAAGCATTCCCTCTCAGTACAAGGCTTAGGATAGCAAGGTTATTTGAAGCAAACACAAGTATGAACCAGTACAGCAAAACTTACATAAAACATATTGCAAGCATTATAATACTCTACACTGTCTTCCTTGTTGCTCAAACACTTTTACCGGAAAATATCTAGACCTTAAGAGAGACCAATCATGCAAACCAATTTTAACAAGCTCTACAGTAGTTCTCCACTAATATGTTTAAACTACATGGAAAAACTTAATCATGATCTACTTGAGAGCTCAAAACAATTTCCAAGTGTCAAATTATCCAAGACAATATGAGGCATTTTCTGTTTTCAACCAAATAACCATAAGTGTTGTAGCTTCCAACTTTTATCATTGAACATTAAAAGTAAAACGAAGAACAAGTGTTCATATGAAAAAGCGGAGCGTGTCTCTCTCCCACACAAGGATTGCTAGGATCCGATCTTATTCAAACAAAAACAAAAATAAAAGCACACAGACGCTCCAAGTAAAGCACATATGATGTAACCGAATAAAAATATAGTTTCAATAGAAGAAACCTGATAAGTTGATGAAGAAGGGGATGCCTTGGGCATCCCCAAGCTTAGACGCTTGAGTCTTCTTGAAATATGCAGGGATGAAACACGGGGGCATCCCCAAGCTTAGACTTTTCACTCTTCTTGATCATATATCATCCTCCTCTCTTGACCTTTGAAAACTTCCTTCACACCAAACTTCTCATAAACTTCATTAGAGGGGTTAGTACTCAAAAAAAACTTGAATTCACCTTGGTCCTGTAGTGACACATTGCAAGAACTCAATAAAACATTAGCTACAGCTCTCCACGTCTAGAAATCCTTGCTTAAAATCCACAAGAGACAATGCAAAAAACAGAGACAAAATCTGCCAAAACAGAACAGCCAGTAAAGACGAATTTTAAAGAGGTACTTCCGTTGCTCAAATCAGAAAACTCAAAACTAATGAAAGTTGCATACATATCTGAGGAACACGCACGTAAATTGGCAGATTTTTCTGAGTTACCTACAGAGAACACAACCCAGATTCGTGACGGATAGAAATCGTTTACTGCGCGAAATCCAAATCTAGTATCAACCTTCTATTAGAGGCTTCACTTGGCACAACATTGCAATAAAATAAAGATAAGGAGAGGTTGATACAGTGGTAACAACTTCCAAAACACAACAAAACAGTAGCAAAATAAACACATGGGTTATCTCCCAAGAAGTTCTTTCTTTATAGCCATTAAGATGGGCTCAGCAATTTTGATGATGCACTCGCAAGAAATAAGAGTTGAAGCAAAAGAGAGCATCAAAAAGCAAGTTCAAAACACATTTAAGTCTAACCCGCTTCCTATGCATAGGAATCTTGTACACAAATAAATTCATGAAGAACAAAGTGACAAGCATAAGAAGATAGAGCAAGAGTAACTTCAAAATTTTAAGCATATAGAGAGGTGTTTTAGCACCATGAAAATTTCTACAACCATATTTTCCTCTCTCATAATAATTTTCAGTAGCTTCATGAACAAACTCAACAATATAACTATCACATGCAGCATACTTTTCATGATCCATAGACACATAATTTTTATCAAGCTCAAAAATAGTGGAATTAAAACTTTCAAACACACTTTTATCAATAATATAACATGATGATTGATCAATCTCAAGAGATATGGGACTCCTACATAAAGTCAAGATTTCTCCAATCCCATTTTCATTAGTAGTACAATTAATATTATCAAGTAACATAGGACCATCATCTAGAGCTTTATCATAAACATTCGCTAAGCAAAATTCTTTAGTACCATGCATTTCGACATCAGGCACAAACAAAGTATTATCATAAGACTTATCAAAGTAGCATGGATTATCATAGATAACAGTAGCATAATTATTCTCACAAGTTTTACTTATAGGTAATATTTCAAGATAATCCACAGGAACATAACATTCAACCTCTTTCGGTAAGCATGGAGGACAATCAAATAGTGTAAGAGATAAAGAGTTACTCTCATTAGAAGGTTGGCATGGGTAGCTAATCCATTCTTCCTCCTTTTGTTCATCACTCTCATCTTCTTTTTCATCCAATGAGCTCTCGGGTTCATCAATTTCCTCCTCTTTTTCATCCAATGAGCTTTCAGGTTCATCAATTTCTTCTTCCACGAGGTTCCCGCAAATTGTGAGTGCATTCTTGTGCATTAATGAGTCTCTCTTTATAATCAATGATATAAGGATTATCAGTGTAACTTTCATTGCAAAAATTAAGGATAGAAGAGACATAATCTTTAAGGTCCTTACAAACAACACAAGTTTCATAATTTTTAACCATGAAGGATTCGATCTCAGAAGCTTGATGGCGTGTATTTCACACGTTCGTTGGGCAACCCCAAGAGGAAGGTATGATGCGCACAGCAGCAAGTTTTCCCTCAGAAAGAAACCAAGGTTTATCGAACCAGGAGGAGCCAAGAAGCACGTTGAAGGTTGATGGCGGCGGGATGTAGTGCGGCGCAACACCGGAGATTCCGGCGCCAACGTGGAACCCGCACAACACAACCAAAGTACTTTGCCCCAACGAAACAGTGAGGTTGTCAATCTCACCGGCTTGCTGTAACAAAGGATTAACCGTATTGTGTGGAAGATGATTTTTTGCAGAGAAAACAGATAAAACAAGTATTGCAGCAGATTTGTATTTCGAGTATTAAAGAATGGACCGGGGTCCACAGTTCACTAGAGGTGTCTCTCCCATAAGATAAAAGCATGTTGGGTGAACAAATTACAGTCGGGCAATTGACAAATAGAGAGGGCATAACAATGCACATACATGACATGATAAGTATAGTGAGATTTAATTGGGCATTACGACAAAGTACATAGACCGCCATCCAACTGCATCTATGCCTAAAAAGTCCACCTTCAGGTTATCATCCGAACCCCCTCCAGTATTAAGTTGCAAAGCAAGAGACAATTGCATTAAGTATGGTGCGTAATGTAATCAACAACTACATCCTCGGACATAGCGCCAATGTTTTATCCCTAGTGGCAACAGCACAACACAACCTTAGAACTTTCTGTCACTGGTCCCGGGTGTCAATGCGGGCATGAACCCACTATCGAGCATAAGTACTCCCTCTTGGAGTTAAAAGTAAAAACTTGGCCAGAGCCTCTACTAGAAACGGAGAGCATGCAAGATCATAAACAACACATATGTAATAACTTGATAATTAACATGACATAGTATTCTCTATCCATCGGATCCCGACAAACACAACATATAGAATTACGAGATAGATGATCTTGATCATGTTAGGCAGCTCACAAGATCCAACAATGAAGCACAATGAGGAGAAGACAACCATCTAGCTACTGCTATGGACCCATAGTCCAGGGGTGAACTACTCACTCATCACTCCGGAGGCGACCATGGCGGTGTAGAGTCCTCCGGGAGATGATTCCCCTCTCCGGCAGGGTGCCGGAGGCGATCTCCTGGATCCCCCGAGATGGGATCGGCGGCGGCGGCGTCTCAGTAAGGTTTTCCGTATCGTGGCTCTCGGTACGGGGGGTTTCGTCACGGAGACTTTGTATAGGCGGAAGGGCAGGTCAAGAGGCGGCACGGGGGCCCCACACCACGGGGCCGCGCGGCCAAGGGGGCCGCGCCGCCCTATAGTGTGGCCCCTCCGTGGCCCCTCTTCGTCTCTCCTTCGGACTTCCGGAAGCTTCGTGAGAAAATAGGCCCCTGGGCTTTGATTTCGTCCAATTCCGAGAATATTTCCTTACTAGGATTTCGAAACCAAAAACAGCAGAAAACAACAGAATCGGCACTTCGGCATCTTGTTAATAGGTTAGTTCCAGAAAATGCACGAATATGATATAAAGTGTGCATAAAACATGTAGGTATCATCAATAATATGGCATAGAACATAAGAAATTATCGATACGTCGGAGACGTATCAAGCATCCCCAAGCTTAGTTACGCTCGTCCCGAGCGAGTAAAACGATAACAAAGATAATTTCTGAAGTGATATGCCATCATAACCTTGATCATACTATTTGTAAACATATGTAGTGGATGCAGCGATCATAACAATGGTGATGACATGAGTAAACAGGTGAATCATAAAGCAAAGACTTTTCATGAATAGTACTTCAAGACAAGCATTAATAAGTCTTGCATAAGAGTTAACTCATAAAGCAATAAATCAAAGTAAAGGTATTGAAGCAACACAAAGGAAGATTAAGTTTCAGCGGTTGCTTTCAACTTGTAACATGTATATCTCATGGATAATTGTCAACATAGAGTAATATAACAAGTACAATATGCAAATATGTAGGAATCAATGCACGGTTCAAACAAGTGTTTGCTTCTTGAGGTGGAGAGAGATAGGTGAACTGACTCAACATAAAAGTAAAGAGAATGGTCCTTCAAAGAGGAAAGCATCGATTGCTATATTTGTGCTAGAGCTTTTATTTTGAAAACATGAAACAATTTTGTCAACGGTAGTAATAAAGCATATGAGTTATGTACATTATATCTTATAAGTTGCAAGTCTCATGCATAGTATGCTAATAGTGCCCGCACCTTGTCCTAATTAACTTGGACTACCGGATCTTTGCAATGCACATGTTTTAACCAAGTGTCACAATGGGGTACCTCCATGCCGCCTGTACAAAGGTCTAAGGAGAAAGCTCGCATTTTGGATTTCTCGCTTTTGATTATTCTCAACTTAGACATCCATACCGGGACAACATGGACAACGAGATAATGGACTCCTCTTTAATGCATAAGCATGTGGCAACAATTATTATTCTCATATGAGATTGAGGATATGTGTCCAAACTGAAACTTCCACCATGAATCATGGCTTTAGTTAGCGGCCCAAAGTTCTTCTCTAACAATATGCATGCTCCAACCATGAAGGTGGTAGATCTCTCTTGCTTCGGACAAGACGGACATGCATAGCAACTCACATGATATCCAACAAAGAATAGTTGATGGCGTCCCCGAAACATGGTTATCGCTCAACAAGCAACTTAATAAGAGATAAAGTGCATAAGTACATATTCAATACCACAATAGTTTTTAAGCTATTTGTCCCATGAGCTATATATTGCAAAGGTGAATGATGGAATTTTAAAGGTAGCACTCAAGCAATTTACTTTGGAATGGCGGATAAATACCATGTAGTAGGTAGGTATGGTGGACACAAATGGCATAGTGGTTGGCTCAAGTATTTTGGATGCATGAGAAGTATTCCCTCTCGATACAAGGTTTAGGCTAGCAAGGTTATTTGAAACAAACACAAGGATGAACGGTACAGCAAAACTCACATAAAAGACATATGGTAAACATTATAAGACTCCATACCGTCTTCCTTGTTGTTCAAAACTCAATACTAGATGTTATCTAGACTCTAGAGAAACCAAATATGCAAACCAAATTAGCAAGCTCTAAGTATTTCTTCATTAATGGGTGCAAAGTATATGATGCAAGAGCTTAAACATGAGCACAACAATTGCCAAGTATCAAATTATCCAAGACATTTTAGAGTTACTAAATGTATCATTTTCCAATTCCAACCATATAACAATTTAACGAAGAAGAAACTTCGCCATGAATACTATGAGTAGAACCTAAGGACATATTTGTCCATATGCAACAGCGGAGCGTGTCTCTCTCCCATAAAGTGAATGCTAGGATCCATTTTATTCAAACAAAACAAAAAACAAAAACAAACCGACGCTCCAAACAAAGTACATAAGATGTGGCCGAATAAAAATATAGTTTCAGGGGAGGAACCTGATAATGTTGTCGATGAAGAAGGGGATGCCTTGGGCATCCCCAAGCTTAGACGCTTGAGTCTTCTTAATATATGCAGGGGTGAACCACCGGGGCATCCCCAAGCTTAGAGCTTTCACTCTCCTTGATCATATTGCATCATACTCCTCTCTTGACCCTTGAAAACTTCCTCCACACCAAACTCGAAACAACTCATTAGAGGGTTAGTGCATAATAAAAATTCACATGTTCGGAGGTGACACAATCATTCTTAACACTTCCGGACATTGCATAAAGCTACTTGGACATTAGTGGATCAAAGAAATTCATCCAACATAGCAAAAGAGGCAATGCGAAATAAAAGACAGAATCTGTCAAAACAGAACGAGTCCGTAAAGATGGATTTTATTAGGCCACCGGACTTGCTCAAACGAAAATGCTCAAATTGAATGAAAGTTGCGTACATATCCGAGGATCATGCTCGTAAATTGGCGTAATTTTCTGAGCTACCTACAGGGAGATAGACCCAGATTCGTGACGAGCAAAGAATTCCGGAACTGCGCGATAATCCAAATCTAGTACTTACTTTTCTATCAAAGACTTTACTTGGCACAACAAAACATAAAACTAAGATAAGGAGAGGTTGCTACAGTAGTAAACAACTTCCAAGACACAAATATAAAACAAAGTACTGTAGTAAAAACATGGGTTGTCTCCCATAAGCGCTTTTCTTTAACGCCTTTCAGCTAGGCGCAGAAAGTGTAACTCAAGTATTATCGAAAGATGAAGCATCAACATCATAACTTGTTCTAATGATAGAATCATAAGGTAACTTCATTCTCTTTCTAGGGAAGTGTTCCATACCTTTCTTGAGAGGAAATTGATATTTAATATTACCTTCCTTCATATCAATAGTGGCACCAACGGTTCGAAGAAAAGGTCTTCCCAATATAATGGGGCAAGATGCATTGCATTCAATATCCAAGACAACAAAATCAACGGGGACAAGGTTATTGTTAACCATAATATGAACATTATCAACTTTCCCCAAAGGTTTCTTTTTAGCATTATCGGCGAGATTAACATCCAAATAACAATTTTTCAATGGTGGCAAGTCAAGCATATCATAGACTTTTTTAGGCATAACGAAATACTTGCACCAAGATCACATAAGGCATTACAATCAAAATCTTTGATTCTCATTTTAATGATGGGCTCCCAACCATCCTCTAGCTTTCTAGGAATAGAAGTTTCAAGTTTTAGTTTCTCTTCTCTAGCTTTTATGAGAGCATTTGTAATGTGTTTTGTGAAAGCCAAATTTATAGCACTAGCATTGGGACTCTTAGCAAGTTTTTGTAAGAACTTTATAACTTCAGAGATATGGCAATCATTAAAATCCAAATCATTACAATCTAAAGCAATGGGATTATCATCCCCAAGGTTGGAAAAAATTTCAGCAGTTTTATCACAGGCAGTTTCAGCAGTTTTAGCAGTTTCAGGTAATTTTGCGCGCTTTGCACTAGGAGTAGAAGCATTGCCAACACCAATTATTTTACCATTGATAGTAGGAGGTGCAGCAACATATGAATCATTAGCATTGCTAGTGGTGGTAATAGTCCAAACTTTAGCTACATTTTCTTTTTTAGCTAGTTTTTCATTTTCTTCTCTATCCCACCTAGCACGCAGTTCAGCCATTAATCTTATATTCTCATTAATTCTAACTTGGATGGCATTTGCTGTAGTAACAATTTTATTTTCAATATCCCTATTAGGCATAACTTTCGATTTCAAAAGATCAACATCGGAGGCAAGACTATCAACTCTAGAAACAAGAATATCAATTTTATTGAGCTTTTCCTCAACAGATTTGTTAAAGGCGGTTTGTGTACTAATAAATTCTTTAAGCGTGGCTTCAAGTCCAGGGGTGTATTCCTATTATTGTTGTAAGAATTCCCATAAGAATTAGCATAACCGTTACCATTATTATAAGGATATGGCCTATAGTTATTACTAGAATTGTTCAGATAAGCATTGTTGTTGAAATTATTATTTTTAATGAAGTTTACATCAACATGTTCTTCTTGGGCAACCAATGAAGCTAATGGAACATTATTAGGATCAACATTAGTCCTATCATTCGCAAGCATAGACATAATAGCATCAACCTTATCATTCAAGGAAGAGGATTCTTCAACGGAATTTACCTTCTTACCTTGTGGAGCTCTTTCCGTGTGCCATTCAGAGTAATTAACCATCATATTATCAAGAAGCTTTGTTGCTTCACCAAGAGTGATGGACATAAAGGTACCTCCAGCAGCTGAATCCAATAAATTTCACGAAGAAAAATTTAGTCCTGCATAGAAGGTTTGGATGATCATCCAAGTAGTCAGTCCATGGGTTGGGCAATTTTTAACCGAGAGATTTCATTCTTTCCCAAGCTTGAGCAACATGTTCATTATCCAATTGTTTAAAATTCATTATGCTACTCCTCAAAGATATAATTTTAGCAGGGGGATAATATCTACCAATAAAAGCATCCTTGCATTTAGTCCATGAATCAATACTATTCTTAGGCAGAGATAGCAACCAATCTTTAGCTCTTCCTCTTAATGAGAAAGGGAACAATTTTAATTTTATAATGTCACCATCTACATCTTTATATTTTTGCATTTCACATAGTTCAACAAAATTATTGAGATGGGCAGCGAGCATCATCGGAACTAACACCGGAAAATTGCTCTCTCATGACAAGATTAAGTAAAGCAGGTTTAATTTCAAAGAATTCTCGCTGTAGTAGCAGGTGGAGCAATAGGTGTGCATAAGAAATCATTATTATTTGTGCTAGTGAAGTCACACAACTTAGTATTTTCAGGGGTGGCCATTTTAGCAATAGTAAATAAAGCAAACTAGATAAAGTAAATGCAAGTAAACTAATTTTTTTGTGTTTTTGATATAGCAAACAAGACAGTAAATAAATTAAAGCTAGCAACTAATTTTTTTGTGTTTTGATATAATGCAGCAAACAAAGTAGTAAATAAAATAAATCAAGACAAAAACAAAGTAAAGAGATTGAGAAGTGGAGACTCCCCTTGCAGCGTGTCTTGATCTCCCGGCAACGAGCGCCAGAAAAAGAGCTTGATGGCGTGTATTTCACACGTTCGTTGGGCAACCCCAAGAGGAAGGTATGATGCGCACAGCGGCAAGTTTTCCCTCGAGAAAGAAACCAAGGTTTATCGAACCAGGAGGAGCCAAGAAGCACGTTGAAGGTTGATGGCGGCGGGATGTAGTGCGGCGCAACACCGGAGATTCCGGCGCCAACGTGGAACCTGCACAACACAACCAAAGTACTTTGCCCCAACGAAACAGGTGAGGTTGTCAATCTCACCGGCTTGCTGTAACAAAGGATTAACCGTATTGTGTGGAAGATGATTGTTTGCGAGAGAAAACGAGTAAAACAAGTATTGCAGCAGATTTGTATTTCAGTATTAAAGAATGGACCGGGGTCCACGGTTCACTAGAGGTGTCTCTCCCATAAGATAAAAGCATGTTGGGTGAACAAATTACAGTCGGGCAATTGACAAATAGAGAGGGCATAACAATGCACATACCGTTGACTGCCAAAACCCACCGGCGGGCGGCGGCCTTGTCAACACCGTAGAGCCGGGAAGAGCCTAGAGCTGCGGCTGGGCTGAGACCCCTCCGAGCGACGGCCCGCAATGCTCTTCCGGTCACACGCGGCGATGCAAAGTGCAAGGGCGTGCCACCTGACCTATACCTGGTCGGGGAAGGTGATGGGGATGCCTCGCTTAGTTTCTGCGGGGCATACATGTAAACGTTAAATACGAGCCTCGATCGGCTCTCAGGTTATCCTGTGAATCGGCTCAAAGAGTCGATCCACCCATGATTCGTACGGGGTGCACGAATACTTGGTGGTCCTGCTTGATCAAGATAAAGCTAATTAGATCTACGACGATTTAGGGTTTTCACCGCATAATCGGATCATCCTACTCCAGGTTGGGCCTCGCGGCCACGCACGGTGCTCGTAAGCCGATCCTAAACAAGGCCTAAAAACCAACATGAAGTTGATCCTCGGAACATCCTGTTTAGGACTTGCGAACGCCACCCTACGTGCCACTTGGATCCTCCCCCCTTTGTAAGGCCTAACTATTGCGAGATATTAAACTAATCCTTGTAGAACAAGGAGCAATCATAACGGACCAGATCTACTAAATAATGATCAAGCGGGGTGCCGCCCCCACACTGAGATAGGTGTGAGGGCGGCTAGATATGCAAGGGTTGCACTACGTAAGCATGCTTAAACGAAGAACAATGCTAACCATAACACATCTAATGATAACTACGTTGCTCGCCATCAAAAGCGCTTCAGTACGAGCAACGCATGAACAACGTGGGGCTTGTGCTGCCTAGATCGCAAGATGCGATCTAGGCAGCATGTCGCTACCCGATAGAAACCCTCGAGACGAAGGAGTTGGCGATGCGCCGAGATTGGTTTGTTTGGGGTTGAACGTGAGTTGTTGTTTATTCCATAAACCCTAGGTACATATTTATAGTCCAGGGGACTTTCTAATGTGGGCGTGCTCCAAACCGTGCACGGGTAAAACTCTAACTCCTAGCTTTAAGATACGATCTAATATATTACAGATACACGGGCAATTAAGCCCATCTTGGTATAAAAGGCCGATTCATGTATTCCTTCTATATATATTTCTTCAAGCCCATCTTGATCGCGGCCCACCTCCTGATTAGCCAAAATCTGGTGATAACACATGCCCCCCTGGTTTTGGTAATGATAATTTCAAAACCACTCTGTTTTTCCTCCGAAGGGTCATGTCGTGGCGAAGCGAACCGTCGCGAAGCATGCTTCATCATGACGACTTGCCTTCCCAACTTCTCTGCACGATTTGACAGTTTTGGCACCATGTCCTCGAGAACTGCTCGAAAATTAAAACCCCCAACTCCTTTTATTTAACCGCATCGAACAGTTCTCCCCTTCACCCCTTCCGCATTAGCACTCCAAAAAACCCTCCCCGCAACCATGTCTTCTTCCTCTTCCTCCTCTTCTTCATCGAGATCTTTCCCACGTGTCCTCTCCCATCCGAGAGTCGACGCCTTCGTGGGGTACGCAAGCGGCGTACGACATCCTCGCCCCAACGAAATGGGACAAAGAGGACCACGACTCCTCCGTCGGGTCCGAGGATGACAAATCCTTGACCGACGGGGAGAGCGACCTCCGTTTCCTTGTCGTCGGGGAGCCGGAGGAGGAGAGCGATGATGATCGCATCTCCTGGGCGGACTTCACCACTTCCGAGGAGGTGAAGGAGGAGGAAGAGGAGGAGGAGGACGAAGACAACTCCTCCGACGAGCCGCCGGCCAAACGCCGCCACCTCTGGCCCGGGAACCTTAGCGACGTCGACAGTGACGACGACGCTGACGAAGAGGATGAAGACGATGAGGGTCCTGTCGGCGGCCGCTGGAGCAGCGATGACGAGCCGGTAGGGAGCAGCGCCGGCAGCGGCGATGACGGCGACGACGACGACGAGGGCAGCAGCGGCCCCTAGATAGGGTCTTAGCATAGGGCTAGCGGTAGCGAAGGGGCAATGTATCCCCCTAGTATTTCCTTTTGAGAGCAATCAGCTCTTCTATGTAAGAAATCTGGCTCATCAATGAAGAAATTCCCCAACTCGATTTTGCCGATTCCCTTTATGATAATTTAGCCGATTGTCCTTCACTCTGATTCTGCCGATTGCCGATCTGGACAATGCCCAACAAGCCGATGGCATCGCATCGGTCTCTCACGATAGATTTTGTGATAGATTCATCCGGACCCAAGCTCCTGGTCAAACCAGGCCCAGCCATAAGCGTGCAAACCCTAGGCCTTCAGACATTCTTCTGCCACATCCTTCCCTTCCAGATCCTCTTTGTCTCTAGAAGCGCGCTAAAATCGTTGCCGGATCAATTTAAACGCCGAAGCTGCCACTTCTGCAGGACAGGCATTACCTCTGTAGTAACGTTTTATAATCCTGCTCTGTATAATCCTGCTCGTTCTCTTTCGGCAACCATTGCTCCAAATCAAGCCGAGACGCAGAGCCAACCGATTTTAGCGAACTCGGCCTTCTTATAGCAAAGGACCTCTCGCGGCAAGCTGCCCCCGAGCCTCGGCTGGGGTAGAGACAATGATGAAGACCAATAATTCGGGCAAACGAGGCCTGGGCTCGACCACGTCCGAGAGTGGACCACCTTTCATCCGTCGACAGTCTACACAGCCGATTCGACGAGGCTACTAATCTGGTGTTGAGTAGGTGCCTCAACATAGTCCTGGGCTTGTCGCTGAATCGTCTTGCATATTGAAACTGATAATTCCGTAACATCAGCACCATTCCTCAGGCCCGTTGTGATGCAGAGTTAGCCGATTCCAACGAAATTGGTCCGCGCAGCAAAGGATCCTTCGGGGCAAGCTGCCCCCCGGGCCTCAGTCGGGCGAGAATAACAGTGAGCCCACCACATCGGTCACCCTCGGCTTCCAACTTGTAATGCAACATCATCCGACTCCAACAACTATCGGCTCTTCGTTTACGGCGGTGCGGGACGCCTCCCGGTGGGGGTGTCTTTGAATCTCTGATGCCCTCCAAATTCTGGACGCGACACCCCCTAGAAGTGACAGCTACTAAGTCACCATCTTGGTCAAAACGTAGCAGCCGATGGCTTCGTCATCGGCTGTTCTCGCAGTCTTAGGAAGGCTCATCCTCAAACCTGCTAATGCCGCTGATCTTGAAGGCTTGCCAATGAGAATTGGGGGTCCTTGAAAGGAAGACCCATTTCATGCTCCATTGATCCTTAAGTCGATGTCTGCACATCGGCTATGCTTAAAAAATTTGAATTTCCGGCCGATTTGTGTATCGGCCCCCATACTCCAATACCCATCGCCACAGGATGGGACACTTCTTCTGCATATCCTCGTGTTTTATCCACTTGGGCGCCCCCCCGAGCCGATTCTGTCAAGAGAATTGATGATATCGGCTCTGTTGGATCATGTGTTGAACCCAGGCAGTATGGATGGTGAGGATATTCACGGCCGATTACTAGAATCGGCCTCCACGTCGTTTGCTCGGTGAAGGTTTTGTAATGTTCCTTCATAGACCCTTGGGGCCGATCACAAGGATCAGCCTCGCCAAGTTGCACATCGCTTGGCTTCAACTACATGGTCAGGCCAGTGGATAAAACTAGCTTAACCCTTCCCTTTGTCACATCGATGCGCTCGCGATCGTCCAAGTTGATGCCCGAGAGGGGTTCTTGGCCTGCTTGCTTCCCATGCGTTCATGCCGGCCGTTGAAACTTCGGCCGAGTCATCGGCTTGGACGACCTCTACCTCATCACCATCCCACTGTATTATGCATTGGTGCATCGTGGAGGGAATGCGGCAGTTGGCGTGGATCCAATCTCTTCCCGGCAACACGAGCATAGCTGCTCGTGCTATCAACGATAAAGAACGTCGTAGGGATAGTTTTTCTTCCTACGGTCGGATCCACGTTCGGAACTCCTTGTGCCTCAGACGCTTGGCCGTTGAAGTCGCTCAACGTCACGTTAGTCTTGATTAGATCCGAACTCGAGCGCCCCAGCCGACGTAGCATAGAGTACGGCATGATGTTAACTGCCGCTCCGGTGTCCACCAACATCTTATTTACAGGCCTCCCATCGATATATCCTCGTAAGTACAGGGCCTTCAGATGCCTGTAGCTCCTTTCCCGTGGCTTCTCAAAGATAACCGGCCGTGGGCCGCGATCAAGTTGTGCCACGGATGTCTCATCTAATCCTGGAGCACCGAACTCCGAAGGGAGGATAAACACCATATTTGTGCCGGCCGATGTTTCATCATCGGCTTTTCTCTGTTCGGGCGCCACTCTTTTCTTTGTGGCTGGCCTTCCTTGTCCGGGGTTCGCCGAATTTTGGCGGCCGGATCAGGCCGTGCCTTCCTTAGCGTGCGCGAGTATAATCTTTCGGCTTCTTCCAACCCACGCAGACGCTGAACTCTTCGCTTACGGGAACGGTCGGGCCTATCGGGACACCACCGGGCTGATGATATTTGTATTCTTCACCACCGTCCTCTAGCTCCTCGAGATCTTCCACCGAGCGGACTCGGCATGCTTGTTCCGAGGCGGGAAAGGCCCTAGACGGCCGAACACGGACACGTTAGCGGCACCCTTCTTCCTTTGTTTGCATTACAGGCGGTCCTCGATTGTTGGCAATCGGCTCATCCCCGAGTCCCGAGCAATGTTTGAAGAACGGGCAGTCCCGGTGCCTATCCATGTCACCCTGCCCCCTTGGCCTTCCTTCGGCGCGACGATCGTACCCGTCGTCGCTTCTACCATGTTGGCGGTACCTTCTGACCTCGGCATCAGACCGAAAATTCCTTTCGTCATCTACGTCGTAGCGCCGACGTCGGTCGTGGTGTTGCTCGTATTTGTTGAGGAGGTGCTCGGAGAGTGGGCGTCGATACTGCATGCTTCTTATCCCCTCCCTTGCCAGGTACCGCCTGTACTCATCTTGGGGTTGGTCGCGCGGATCGGCCCCCTCTTCATCCTTGCCACGGGAGTGGCTGCTTTGTTTTCTCTTTGTCATGGCGGCTTGCAGACCACTGCCATATTGACACCAAAGGAAAACTTTGGCTGACCTATGGAGTGGCTGAAATCCACCGTGTCGACGCCGGGCCCGGACGTGGGTCTCTACCGAGCTTGATATCGTGCGGCCGGGTCTTCTCGGAGGAGCCGATGAGTTCGGCTTCGAGGATGGCTTTGATCTCATCGCACGTGAGCGGCGTGCCGCCCGCCATCTCGGATGTAGATGGCGATGTGGTTGATGTAGACGATTGTCCCACCGGGCGTGCCGAATGTGTTGATTGCCAAAACCCACCGGCGGGCAGCGGCCTTGTCAACACCGTAGAGCCGGGAAGAGACTAGAGGCTGCGGCTGGCCGAGACCCCTCCGAGCGACGGCCCGCAATGCTCTTCGGTCACACGCGGCGATGCGAAGTGCAGGGCGTGCCACCCGACCTATACCCGGTCGGGGAAGGTGATGGGGATGCCTCGCTTAGTTTCTGCAGGGCATACATGTAAACGTTAAATACGAGTCTCGATCGGCTCTCAGGTTATCCTGTGAATCGGCTCAAAGAGCCGATCCACCCATGATTCGTACGGGGTGCACGAATACTTGGTGGTCCTGCTTGATCAAGATAAAGCTAATTAGATCTACGACGATTTAGGGTTTTCACCGCATAATCAGATCATCCTACTCCGAGGTTGGGCCTCGCGGCCACGCACGGTGCTCGTAAGCCGATCCTAAACAAGGCCTAAAAACCAACATGAAGTTGATCCTCGGAACATCCTGTTTAGGACTTGCGAACGCCACCCTACGTGCCACTGGATCCTCCCCCTTTGTAAGGCCTAACTATTGCGAGATATTAAACTAATCCTTGTAGAACAAGGAGCAATCGTAACGGACCAGATCTACTAAATAATGATCAAGCGGGGTGCCGCCCCCACACCGAGATAGGTGTGAGGGCGGCTAGATATGCAAGGGTTGCACTACGTAAGCATGCTTAAACGAAGAACAATGCTAACCCTAACACATCTAATGATAACTACGTTGCTCGCCATCAAAAGCGCTTCGATACGAGCAACGCATGAACAACGTGGGGCTTGTGCTTGCCTAGATCGCAAGATGCGATCTAGGCAGCATGTCGCTTACCCGATAGAAACCCTCGAGACGAAGGAGTTGGCGATGCGCCGAGATTGGTTTGTTTGGGGTTGAACGTGAGTTGTTGTTTATTCCATAAACCCTAGGTACATATTTATAGTCCAGGGGACTTTCTAATGTGGGCGTGCTCCAAACCGTGCACGGGTAAAACTCTAACTCCTAGCTTTAAGATACGATCTAATATATTACAGATACACGGGCAATTAAGCCCATCTTGGTATAAAAGGCCGATTCATGTATTCCTTCTATATATATTTCTTCAAGCCCATCTTGATCGCGGCCCACCTCCTGATTAGCCAAAATCTGGTGATAACACATACATGACATGATAAGTATAGTGAGATTTAATTGGGCATTACGACAAAGTACATAGACCGCCATCCAATCGCATCTATGCCTAAAAAGTCCACCTTCGAGTTATCATCCGAACCCCCTCCAGTATTAAGTTGCAAAGCAACGAGACAATTGCATTAAGTATGGTGCGTAATGTAATCAACAACTACATCCTCGGACATAGCGCCAATGTTTTATCCCTAGTGGCAACAGCACAACACAACCTTAGAACTTTCATCACTCGTCCCGGTGTCAATGCGGGCATGAACCCACTATCGAGCATAAGTACTCCCTCTTGGAGTTAAAAGTAAAAACTTGGCCAGAGCCTCTACTAGAAACGGAGAGCATGCAAGATCATAAACAACACATATGTAATAACTTGATAATTAACATGACATAGTATTCTCTATCCATCGGATCCCGACAAACACAACATATAGAATTACGGATAGATGATCTTGATCATGTTAGGCAGCTCACAAGATCCAACAATGAAGCACAATGAGGAGAAGACAACCATCTAGCTACTGCTATGGACCCATAGTCCAGGGGTGAACTACTCACTCATCACTCCGGAGGCGACCATGGCGGTGTAGAGTCCTCCGGGAGATGATTCCCCTCTCCGGCGGGGTGCCGGAGGCGATCTCTGGATCCCCGAGATGGGATCGGCGGCGGCGGCGTCTCGGTAAGGTTTTCCGTATCGTGGCTCTCGGTGCGGGGGTTTCGTCACGGAGACTTTTTATAGGCGGAAGGGCGGGTCAAGAGGCGGCACGGGGGCCCCACACCACGGGGCCGCGCGGCCAGAGGGGCCGCGCCGCCCTATAGTGTGGCCCCTCCGTGGCCCCTCTTCGTCTCTCCTTCGGACTTCCGGAAGCTTCGTGAGAAAATAGGCCCCTGGGCTTTGATTTCGTCCAATTCGAGAATATTTCCTTACTAGGATTTACGAAACCAAAAACAGCAGAAAACAACAACTGGCACTTCGGCATCTTGTTAATAGGTTAGTTCCAGAAAATGCACGAATATGACATAAAGTGTGCATAAAACATGTAGGTATCATCAATAATATGGCATAGAACATAAGAAATTATCGATACATCGGAGACGTATCAAAGCTCCCATAAATATGAAAAATTGTTCTACCTCTTCGAACCCAAGATGAATATAGTTATTCCAATTATAGTTCTTAATTAAAACTTCCTCACTAAAGCCACATAGAAATTTCAGATGTTTAGTGTCCTCTTTAGAGCAACAATTTATATCATGGCGTTTAAGCAAGATTTTAGCAATTGTATTCAATTTTTCTATCATAGCACTCATTACTTTACCAGTTCTTGATTCTCTATAATTATTATAATATTCTATAAGCTCCAAGTAGGTTATGGGTTCTCCCATAACAGCAGTTTTTAATTTTTAGGTTTTTCAAAATTTTATGGATTTTTGGGTATAAAATAAAACAAGACAAAAAGAAACTAAGCAAAAGTAAACTAAACAAAATAATACTAGACAGAAATAAACTAAGCACAAATAAACTAAACAAAAGTAAACTAAGCAAAACAAAATAAAACAAAATAAAAACAGAGAGAGAGGTAGAGTGTACTCCCCAGGTGAACTTATGAGTAGAGCTATGCCTCCCCGGCAACGGCGCCAGAAAATAGTCTTGATGACCCACAAGTATAGGGGATCGCAATAGTCTTCGAGGGAAGTAAAACCCAAATTTATTAATTCGACACAAGGGGAGGTAAAGAATACTTATAAGCCTTAACAACTGAGTCGTCAATTCAGCTGCACTGGAAAAGCACTAGTAACAGGGGTGATGTGAAAGCAACGAGTAATATGAGAGCAATAGTAACGATAACACAGCAGCGAGTAGCAATAACACGAAGGTGATGGCACCGGAAAATAGTTGATACTACTTCCAATGACATATAGAACAAGTATATGATGATGAGAGATGGACCGGGGTTCCCAACGATCTACACTAGTGGTAACTCTCCAATAACAAGTAACAAGTGTTGGGTGAACAAATTACAGTTGGGCAATTGATAGGATTCAAAGCATTAAGATAGAACATCAAGATTATTAATCATGTAGGCATGTTTTCCATATATAGTCGTACGTGCTCGCAATGAGAAACTTGCACAACATCTTTTGTCCTACCAGCCGGTGACAGTCGGGCCTCAAGGGAATCTATCTGGATATTAAGGTACTCCTTTTAATAGAGTACCGGAGCAAAGCATTAACACTCGTGAAAACATGTGATCCTCACATCACCGCCATCCCCTCCGGTTGTCCCGATTTCGTCACTTCGGGGCCTTTGGTTCCGGACAGGTGACATGTGCATACAACTTGTAGATACAATCTAAGCAATAAGTATAGAGCTTAAATCTAAGATCATGCCACTCGGGCCCTAGTGACAAGCATTAAGCATAACAAGATTGCAGCAACAATAACTTCACAAACTTTATAGATAGACTAATCATAATGTATCATCCATCGGATCCCAACAAACACAACACCGATTACATCAGATGGATCTCAATCATGTAAGGTAGCTGACGTGGGCACTACCCTTCGGGTAACCGACATTGCCCTATCCTGTATTGACTAACTGGAGGCCCATGAAGACACCTGAAGGCAAGATGGGCCGTTGGGACGGTGGACCCGAAGGTTCCTTGACGGGCAAGACAAGGAAGCAGCCGAACAAGGAAAGATCGGATCTAAAGCTACTGTAAACCTAGTCGTATTCGGTTAAGCCTCTTGAGACCTGGCCTCCTATATAAAGGCCAGGAGAGGGGCTGCCGAGGGACACAATCAATCTTAGCCATCTCAGCCAACAAAAGCTTAGAGCTAGGTCACCTTAGCAATAGCCATCTCGACGAGATCTCAGCCGAACTATTCGGCACCCCATTGTAACCCATTATCATCATAATCAAGAACGAGACAGGCGGGACGTAAGGGTTTTACCTCATCGAGGGCCCCGAACTCGGGTAAATCGCTCTCCCGCTTGTCACGTGAACCGATGTCTCGTGCCAGCTTGCAGGATTCCATCAACCCTAAGCCCCTATCGGAGGGCATTGGCGAGGAGTACCCTCGACAATTGGCGCCGTCTGTGGGAAACCTGTCGGCACAGGGCAAGTCATCGGCAGCACCAGTCACGTCCGCGGTGTTCTTACTCGAATCACCGACGCCGGCAGAGTCGAGAGATCCGATCCGCTGCGGGTCCTTCGAGTTCGTGCCACACCGCGAAGCACTTCACCCAAACTCTATGGCATCGTCTCACGACGTAGAGGCTGTTTTCGGTGGCGTCCACTTCGTCATCGATTCCGGAGGTTTCCTTCGCCTCCCTAGGGTCGGCGCGTCCGACTCAAAGGCCGCACCTCCGGAGGGTATCCCTTCAGCAACAACCCTAAAAATTCCGCCTAGGAGTATACAAGAGAGCAGCCGAGGGGGTCTCAACACCGCGGATGGACAAAGAAAGAGACGAAGAAGCTCGCACCGTGAGGAGGAAGGTAGAACAGCAGTACACCCTCGACAGTTCGAGCAAGGATGCCACGACACATCGTCAATCAGGGGTCGCACCCGTTCTCCATACCTTTCGGCGACAGAGCAACTCGAGGTGCCATGTTACCTCCACTCCTACATTGATCCAAAAGATGGTCGGGAGAAGTCCAGTCATTTGTTGAGGAATTGCCGACACTTCCTAGAGATTCGACAGTTCTATGATGATCTTAGAGCCGAAGCTATATCAAGAGTTCACGTGATGGAGGAGAAGGCAAGATCCTACGACCATCCACCAGAACCGTATGTACCAGAACCATACGAACCAATGGAAAAAGACGAATATGTACCAGCCGAAGTATTCCCAGAGCTACGCGGACAAATCAACATGATCCATAAAACCAGCTTTTCAAAGAGAGAAGTCAAGAAGTTCTCCCGAGAAGTAAAATATGCGGAAGTCGCCATGGTTGATACACCGGATTTCATCGATTGGTCAGAACAAAACATTTCCTTCAGCAGAGCGGATCACCCGAAAGCCGTCCCAAGGCCTGGTCACGCGGCCCTTGTCCTTGAAGCACAGATTGGAGGGTACAATATGAGCAAAGTATTCATGGACAGAGGAAGCGGCTTGAACCTACTATTCGCCAGCACAATGAGAGCAATGGGTTTAACAGTTGACATGCTAAGAGAATCTGATACTGGGTTTCACGGCATTATACCGACTCGACCCGCTTACTCGCTCGGCAAAACATCGTTGGATGTAGTCTTCGGCACACCCAGTAATTTCAGGAAAGAAAGAATCGAGTTCGAAGTAGTCGACTGGGAATCTCAGTACCACGCCATCCTCGGCAGACCTGCGTTCGCTAAATTCATGGCCGTACCTCATTATGCATACCTGAAACTGAAGATGCTAGGCAACAACGAGACCCCAATAACCGTTCATGGCAGCTTTTCTCGATCAGACAACTGCGACAGGGAGTTCCAGAAGATCGCCTCGAAGTTCGGAGCCAAGGAAGAACTCAACGCGATCGATACCGTTACAGACCACGCACAACCACCAGCCGACAATCGAAACGTAAGATCCGATGAGTTCGACGCTGCAAAAGAAACTAAGAAGCTACAGGTGCACCCTACTGATCCGAAGAAGACGGTCAATACTTCGACTGACCTCGCTGACGCATAGGAAGGCGCGCTCATCGAGTTCCTCCGTGAGCGTTGGGAGATATTTGCATGGGAACCATCCGACATGCCAGGTATCCCCAGGGAACTCGCTGAGCACGCCCTAAATGTTGACCCGACGGCCAAACCAATGCAGCAATCAATGCGACGATTTTCCGAACCAAAGAGAAGAGCAATCGGCGAAGAAGTTAATCGACTCCGCAAGGCAGGATTTATTCGAGAGCTTAAGGAATCTGAGTGGGTGGCTAATCCCGTCATGGTGCCGAAGAAGGACACAACCGCCCTCCGCATGTGCATCGATTACACCAGCCTTAACAAGCACTGCCCGAAAGATCATTTCCCGCTGCCTCGAATAGACCAAATAGTCGACTCCACGGCTGGATGCGACCGTCTCTCTTTCCTTGATGCATACTCCGGGTACAATCAGATTAAACTGAAGAAGGAAGACCAGGAGCTAACTGCGTTCATCACTCCACACGACATTTTCTGTTACAACGTCATGACCTTCGGGCTGAAGAATGCGGGAGCAACTTACCAACGATGCATGCAAGCTTGCCTCGGGGAACAGATTGGAAGAAACATTGAAGTTTACATCGATGACATTGTGGTGAAAACGAGGCACACAGCCACACTCATCGATGATTTGCGGGAAACCTTTGACAATCTGGACAGATACAAAATCAAGTTGAATCCCAAACAATGCTTCTTCGGAGTGCCGGGAGGACAAGTACTCGGGTACTTCATATCAGCCAGAGGAATCGAAGCCAATCCCTTAAAAATCAAAGCTATTCTTGATATGGAGCCGCCAAAGAATATGCACCAAGTGCAGCAGTTGGCAGGCCGGCTAGCAGCGCTCAGCAGATTCATTGCAAAGCTAGGGGAGAAAGCCTTGCCCTTCTACAACTTGATGAAAAAGTTGGAAAAGTTCGAATGGACAAAGGAAGCACAGGAATCTTTCGACAACTTGAAGAAAATCTTATCGACCTCCCCAGTGCTTGTGACTCCGCGCGAGAAGAAGACGTTGCTCATGTACATAGCCGCGATAGCACAAGTCTTCAGCAGCGTTTTAGTCGTCGAACGAGAGGAAGCAGGGAGAGTACATGGTGTGCAGAGGCCCGTTTATTACCTCAGCTAAGTGCTCACTCCTGCAAGGCAGAGGTATCCCCACCATCAGAATCTAGCGTATGCAGTATGGAGGTCAGCTCGCAAGTTGCGGCACTACTTCACAGAGCACCCGATTATCGTTGTAAGTGAAGCACCCTTGAAGAGCATAATGACCAATCCGGAACCCACAGGTCGAGTGTCCCAATGGGCTATCGAACTAGCGCCACATGACATAACTTACGTTAATCGAACGGCGATAAAATCCCAAATCCTCCCAGATTCTGTGGCAGATTGGATCCAATCGCAGACGCCGGCAGCACCCGACATGTCGGGGTCATGGATAATGTACTTCGACGGGTCAAAACGGAGTACAGGCGCAGGAGCAGGAGTGGTGCTAATATCACTGCAGGGAGATAAGATGAAGTATATACTACGAATGAATTTCTCTCTGCCGACAAATAACGAAGCAGAATACGAAGCGCTGTTGCACGGAATGAAAATGGCAAAGGCATGTGGTGCTACTCGTCTAGAAATCTATAGAGACTCAAACTTGGTGGTGCAGCAGTCGATGAACCTGTGCGATACAGTCAGCGACAACATGATCGCCTATCGGCAGCTGTATCAGAATATGGAAGCTAAATTCGAAGGATGCGAGCTCAAACATATTGGCAGAGCCAGTAATGAGGAAGCCGACACTTTGGCAAACATTGGGTCTACGTGCTCCCCCATCCCAGACGGAGTGTTCTACAAAGTGATCACTCAACGATCAATAAAAGAAAAGACGTCGGCACCTCCAAAACCATCGGCTGATGAGTTAGAGGCAAGCTCATAGCAAACTCCTTCGGCTGAAGAAACTCCAACTCCGCCTGCCGAACAAGTCCTCCTCCTCGAGCCACTATGGACCGAGCCGTTCCTAGCGTATCTGACAAAGCAAGAGCTGCCAGAAGACTCTGTGGAAGCTAGGCGAATCGTCAGGCGTTCAAAGGCCTTCGCCGTGATAAATGGTGAGCTTTACAAGCGTAGCATCTCAGGGATCTTCCAAAGGTGCATCGCCATTGACGATGGAAAAGCACTGTTGCGCGAGATACACGAAGGAACCTGCGGGCATCACGCACGGAGCAGGGCCCTTGTGGCAAAAGCCTTCAGGGCAGGATTTTACTGGCCAACGGCAGCATCGGATGCTAGAGATCTAGTCATGAAGTGCGATCCCTGCCAACGTTTTTCACCAAAACCACACTCTCATGCAACAGTCCTAATGACAATAACCTTGGCATGGCCTTTCGCTCAATGGGGACTTGATCAAGTTGGACCGCTGCCGAGATCGTCACCCGGAGGACACACGTACTTATTGGTTGCAGTCGACAAGTTCACTAAGTGGATCGAGGCGATGCACGTGCGAAACCAAAAAGCTGAAACAGCGGTTCAATTCTTCAAGGGAATAACTTGTCGATTTGGTATGCCCCACAGCATCGTCACAGACAACGGCTCCAACTTTGATTCTGAGGAGTTCAGGAAATTTTGTGATGACGGAAGAATCAAACTGAAATTCGCATCAGTCTCTCACCCCCAGACCAACGGCCAGGTGGAAAGGATCAATGGTCTAATAGGAGATGGCCTCAAAAAACGCCTTAAAGGCGCAGCTGAGACCTGGGTCGAAGAGTTACCATCTGTACTCTGGAGTTTGCGTACTACACCCAACAGGTCGACTCAATATACTCCATTCTTCTTGGTGTACGGAGCCGAAGCGGTTCTACCAGCCGACGTCCAATTTGAAGCTCCTCGAGTGACAGCATACACAGAGTCCTCCTCCAACATCGCGCTACAAGATGCTGTCGATCTCCTTGGCGAAGCACGAGATATCGCCTTGGCAAGAACAACGGTATACCAGCAAGCGCTGAGAAACTACCACAGCCGACGAATACGCAGTCGAAGATTCAACGTGGGAGATATGGTACTTCGGCTGAAGCAAAAAAGACCCTTGAATCTAGAATCTCCATGGGAAGGACCGTACATCATCACCGAAGTGATACCAGGAGGAGCTAATCGGCTCAAAAATCCAGCTTCAGGTAAAGACGTCGAGAATCCATGGAACATCGCGCAGTTGCGCCGGTTCTATACATAGGACACGATTGTTTTTAATCATTCAATGGCCCATAAGGTTGCTTTTACATTATGAATAAAGATCTAATCAGATTTTCTACCTTTTTCCTGCTCCAGGCTTTGGCACCCGAACACAACGTTTGGAGTCCCTACCATCGGCTCTAACTCCCATCGGGAGCGTTGGCCCAAAAGAAATGTGCTCACACAGTGTCATTAATTAAATACTCTCAGCGAGAGCTAAGATTGATGACACACAAAAACAACCAATCCAAGCCTCGAAAAACAAGCGAGTGCTGCAGTCGATGGTTACATTGTCATAAAATAAGGCTCAAACCGGTGCACCGCGTGACGAAGCCAAGCTCTCGAATAAATTACATAGCGACTTCGCAATAACATTGCATAAAATTCAACGAAGTCGTCGAGAAAGCAGGTTGAACTGATCACTCAGCCGCACTCGACAATAAAATATTAATCAAACTAACATAGCGTGAAGCGCATGCAGTAAACAATCTTATGCAGATACAAGGTTATTACATTCAGAATCAAGTTCCTTTTCAGGTTCCTCGGTCCCAGTGGGCCTTCAGTTCCTTTTCAAGGCATGACTCCATCCGAGAAACTATGGTGTAAGCAGGACCTCTAGCAACATCATAATACTGGCCTAAATCCCTCTCAGTATTTGCTACGGCTCTCAAGTCTAAAGATGGATGGCACGCCAATATCGAAGCAAAGGCAAGCTCAGCACCAGCCAGAAGTTCCTTCCGCACGAGCTGTCGAATCCTCTCAGGAGACTTGAATCGGGTGAACAGGCCAGACAAGGTCTCGGGTGCTTGGTCCAGAGGAAACAGGGTGTTCCAAACCATCGTGAGATGAGCATAGTACTTATCAAAATAATAATGCGCCTTCATCACCCGGTACTTGAACTTCGCCATGACGACAGCCTTCAGACGATGCAGCCATAAACCATGCGTCGGATGCGCAACATCGGTCATCGCCTCAACCTCCTCATGAATTTTCTTGTTCTCTTCAGCTGCATCCGAGGCTACGACTGGAAAAGGAACGAATGTCAGATAAAAGAACATTCAAGCTATACCAGAAATCAGAAGATAGGCTAATACTTACAGACCAAGCTTTCGGTAGCAACATGAAGACCATCGCGAGCGTATTGCTCGACAGCAGTCGCTATCTCTCCTTTTTTCTTCACCAAGGCTGCCATCGCCTGAAGAGAAGTGATGTCTTTATTTAGACAAGACACCTGATCACGTAAGCGACGAACAAGGCTTGACTCATCATTACTCGAAGGGTTCGGAAAAAGCTCGGCACGGGAAGAAGATGAAGGAATCTGCAGTACAGTCCTCAGTTCAGACCAAGCATTAACATAAAAACTCCCATCGGGAGTGCCCAGTATACATTATACAGACAAAAGGATGTTTGAATTGGCAACAGAGCCGAATTTTAACTGGTCTACTTCAAGTTACGGACGATCTTATTTACAACAAGTCAAATAACAGTTCAAGGGTTCGCTGACGATGAACCAGGGGCAGATTCAGGAACAGGCTTGGCTTGCGCTTCATCCACCAGCTTCAGAAGTTGGTTGGCGCAAGTTATTGCCGATCTTTTGAAAGGCTTAAGGTCGACCAGATGGTTGTCATCATCAACAGGCAGTGCCTTAGAAAGCTCCTCCAATTCTGACCCCATCCCATGGCCCATAAGCAATTGAAAAGTAAGAACCGCCCCAACCAAACGGCTACGGCGTCTCAGTACCTCCACGGGCTCGGAAGGATCAACAAGGAAAGCATCCGCCATCTCGCCGAGAGTCTTGTCCAGCTTCATCTTCGAGAAAATCATCGAGTATAGCCTCGACAATGCTCCCTTGGTCTTTTGCAGTAGTCCAAGGACCTGGACATTCGACTCAGCGGCAAGTGACAAGGCATCGGCTGTGGAGTCCTCCCGAAGCTGATGACGTCGGCTGATAGTTATATTGGCGGCCTCTGAAAGAAAGACATATCAGTAATCAATGAAGAAACGCCAAGAAAAAAGCCGAATACCATGGGTTTTTACCTAGTAAATCCTTGACGGATTCATGGAGGACGCCTTCCTTCTCATCGACTGCAGCCGTCGCTGCACGCCTAACATCTTGTTCATCCTTCATCTGCCGCTTCAGCCTCTTCACTTCCTCCTTCAACAAGGCGTTCTCATTCTTGGCATCGGTAGCAAGCTTGTTGGCCTCAAGCACCTGGTCAGCCGAAGATTTGATGGCCTTCCGAAGTTGGGAGTTTTCAGCCTCAAGGCGAGTGAATTGCTCAGCAAACTCCGCCACAACATCGACTGTAGCGTAAATCGGCTGCAGCCAGAAAAATCAAGAGGAGTCAGTTGGCAGAAACTCGATAAAGCCAGATAGATTAAATACTTACATGATCGCGGCTAGTCGACGGAGTGGCAGCATCACCAGGAGGAATGACTTTGGATATTGGAATCTTCTCCACACCCATTCGTGAGGGAGGTGTTGACTTGGCGGGAGAAGGATTTGACTCCTTAGCCGACGCTGCTCTCTCAGAGACTAACTTGGCCCTCTTCGCGAGAGGAACATCGTCATCATCAGAGCTACTTAAGTACAGTGCACAGTTAGCATGCAGGATGACAAGAAATAAATCAAGAAAAAGAGTATAGATGCTCACAGTTCCAGATCATCTTCGCCCGCGAAGAAACTTGTTGAACTCTTCTTAATAGGAGGAGGCGAAGCAGCTTCATCGGCATCATTATCTCCTCCTATAGGACTTGATTCAGCCGATGTGATAAAGTCATCCTGTACCTGCTTGCGACTTCTGCTCCTAAGGAAGGCGTCATCATCGGCAGCTTCCTCCTCTTGGACATCGCTGTCCTCAAGAACGTGCTGAGCGTCCTCGGTTCCCTCAGAATCATCATCATCATCCTCCAGTACCACGCCGCTCTCGGGTGAGGGAGGATAACATTGGGCAACAGTGGGAGCCTGTCAAAGGAGAGAAACTTGTAAAGCACAACAGAAAAAGAAGTAATAATAGCAAGCAAAGAGCTGTAAGATTACCTCGGACGGGAGGTGGTCGAAATCATAGGGAGGACGAGCCGATATCAAGACGATGGTGTCCTTCGTGCTGAGGGATGTTAGGCGACGAACCTCGTCCCGAAGCTCATCTGCCGATAGCTCGGCAGAGTTGATCCTTGACTTGTCGCCTTTGCCAGTATAAAGCCATAACTGGTGAGGGCGGGACATCAGCGGCTGCACTCGACGTTGTAGAAACACTTAAACTACTTCAGTGCCGCGCATCGTCAGGCCTCCTGCATTCTTCAAAGTGACTATCTGCTCAAACAGTTCATCGGCTATTGCCTTTTCTTCGGGAGAAAGGGCGTTTTGCCAAGACTTCTTCTTCTGAGCTACCAAGACATCATCAAAGAAAGGGAGATTTGAACGCCGCCCAGAAACGGCGGGATCTCGCAGGTAGAACCACTTGTTGCGCCAGCCCTGGACAGATTCCTTCATTGGGTAGTCGAAGTAGTCGACCTCCTTCCTGACGACGAAGCCGACGCCACCAACAACAGGGAGGCCATTACTGTCGTTGTGACGCTTCACGTAGAAGATCTTCCTCCAAAGGCCCCAGTGAGGCTCAATGCCGAGGAAGGCTTCGCAGACGGTAATGAAAATAGAGAGGTGGAGGATGGAATTTGGGGTCAGCTGCCAGAGCTGAATCCCATAGAAGAAGAGGAGGGAACGAAGGAACTCGTGGGCCGGAAGAGAGAGGCCACGATACAGGAAGGCCGCAAACATGACAGTGAAGCCCTTTGGGGGCTTAGGGCGAGAAACCGAACCTGGAAGACGAATGTCTTCCTCAGATGCGGAGATGAAGCCGAGAGCGCGAAGCTTGTTGATGTCACGGTTGGAAATGGCGGAGGCGCTCCAATCACGGCTAACTTTAACCGCCTCCGAAGTACTGCCACTCTTCTTCTTGCCCATGGTGAACGGAGCTTCTGATGAAGAGGCAGAGGAACAGGGAGGCTTGAGAGGGAAGATGAGCAGTAAACAGGGTAAAGGATAAAAATGAGAGGAGGCCCCCTATTTATCCCGTGAGAATTTGTGCCCAATTGTGGCAATAACTCCACAAAGCGTCATGGGCACTACTAGAAAATGGCTATTCAGTGGCGCACCACTATTCCCCATCAGTGGCGCACTGCTGGTGCGCCACTACTATCACGCCACTGCTAACTTTTAGTAGTGGCGCACTAGTGGTGCGCCATTGCTATTTGGCTTAGCAGTGGCGCACCAGGTAGTGCGCCACTACTAGCTTCATGGTGCGCCACTCCTAAATGTCTGAGGTGCGCCACTGGACAGAAACAAGGTGCGCCACTACTAAAATTTGAAATTTCTAGATCTGGATCTGGCACATTTTTTTTCGAATTTTTTTTGGCTCGTTATTTTTTCTCGTTTTTGTTGCTAGAATTATTTGTGCAATGTTCATTCTCATTTTTCTTAGCCTAACCGCCGGTGAGGATGGATGAGAGAGGTAGGAGAGGTGAAGAGAGGTGAGGAGATGGAGGATGTAGAAGAGGATGAACAAGAGGACGAAGGCTAGAGGTAATGGAGGCCAGAGGGTCGCCGGAGGGTCGCCGGAGGATCGTCGGAGAGTAAGGTCACCGGAGGTCACCATAGCGGAGGAGCTCGCCGGAAAGTAAGGTCACGGAGGTGGTCACCGGAGGTCGACATAGTGAGGAGGTCGCCGGAGGTGAAGAGAGGAGGAGAGGAGAGGAGGAGAGGAGAGGGGTAGGAGAGGTGAAGAGAGGAGGAGAGGAGAGGAGGAGGAGAGGAGAATGAGAGCGGCGAGAATGTGTGGAGGAGGAGGGAGGAGGGAGGAGGGGGTAAGTGGCTGGCTCCTTCCACTTTGAATCCCGGCCATTTTGAAATTCGTGGGCGGGAAGCTTAGCTGTGGCGCACCAAGGCATGGGTGCGCCACCGCTATTTTTTTCTATTTTTTGAAATTTTTTCATCAAAATCTAAAACCTGAAAAAAGTCCTGTTTCTGTTTTCCAATTGACGAATCCATTTTTTGTCCAAACGGCCGAAGGCCGTTGAATTCGAATAGGAAATTTCGAGTAGATCGATTTTGATATAAAAAAGTTTTTCATCGGAGGTCGTATGCAACCAGAAATCCCGTTTTACCGAAACATGACGCCATTTTGCATAATACATCGAAATTCAAATTTTCAAAGTTTCACTAAAACTAGATCACATATTACATGGGCATCTCGAAGGATTTTATTTTTTGAAATTTCTATCTATTTCTTTTATTTTTTTCCAAACCCGAAAGAAAATGTTTAGGCACCACTTAGCAGTGGCGCACCAAGCATGGTGCGCCACTACTAAGTGATGCCCAAACATGTCCATCATCCCCTTTACATAGCAATGGCGCACCATGTAGAGGTGTGCCACTGCTACATAAAATAGCTGTAGCGCACCTCTACATGGTGCGCCATTGCTATGTATAAGGCTGGGTCAAACCCATGGTCAAACTTAGTGGTGGCGCACCACAGAAGAGGTGCGCCACTACTACATTTTTTTATAGTGGCCCACCACTTTCCGGTGCACCACTGCTAAGTAGTAGTGGCGCACTGCCCTCCTGGTGCGCCACTAACACGCATCTTACGGCTAGGCCTTTTCCTAGTAGTGGGGGGGTGGAACAGATCTGACTGTACACGTGGCGCTTGAAGAAGGAGTGGAACCGGCGACCCATTATTCCCACGTTGTGCGAAAATCGAGGAGACGCCTTGATCGCCGCGCGTGCATTGATCAAGCCCTAAAAACTGCCCGCGCAGAACTAGGGTGGGCCCGTCACGTCAAGTCCTGTCAATCAGCTCACAGCAGTTACACGTCAACAGTGACGTCATTAAAAAAAACATCTTGAGGCATTCGAAGGAAAAATGAAAAGTTATCGGATGAAGGACTTGAGTCTACGCCCGGCTGCAGGCATCCGTACCTAGACTCGGGGGCTACTCCCATCGGGAGCGCTGACGCGCACCCGATAAAATGAAGACTCGCCAGAATGAGCAGTTGAAGGAAAGAGGGAATTGAAGAAATATTGTTTGAATAGCTCGAGGCTGCACTCGGCTACAAGCATTCGCACCCAGACTTGAGGGATACTCCCATCAGGAGCGCGCGACGCGTACCCAATAACAGTTTTTTGCACTCCAGAATCATGCCTGGGGACTTGATTCTGTGTAGGGTAACGTTGTTTTGCCATCGGTAGTTAACCAACAAAAGTTGGGCACGTTACTCATTATCCCTTGCATAAAGAAAATATATCGGATGACCTATGGAGACCTGCGGGAAACATCGGCAGAGGAAAATATTCGAGTGGTACAACTTGAGTCTACGCACGGATTGCAAGCATCCGTACCTAGACTCGGGGGCTACTCCCATCGGGAGCGCTGACGCGCACCCGATAAAATGAAGACGGAGCAGATTCAAGATGAACAAGGGCAATGAAGGAGAAGAACATCAGAAGAAGACACGATTTAGTCTCTACCCGAACTATCTTCGGCTAGACACTCGGGGGCTACTGACGTGGGCACTACCCTTCGGGTAACCGACATTGCCCTATCCTGTATTGACTAACTGGAGGCCCATGAAGACACCTGAAGGCAAGATGGGCCGTTAGGACGGTGCACCAGAAGGTTCCTTGACGGGCAAGACAAGGAAGCAGCCGAACAAGGAAAGATCGGATCTAAAGCTACTGTAAACCTAGTCGTATTCGGTTAAGCCTCTTGAGACCTAGCCTCCTATATAAAGGCCAGGAGAGGGGCTGCCGAGGGACACAATCAATCTTAGCCATGTCAACCAACAAAAGCTTAGAGCTAGGTCACCTTAGCAATAGCCATCTCGACGAGATCTCAGCCGAACTATTCGGCACCCCATTGTAACCCATTATCATCATAATCAAGAACAGACAGGCAGGATGTAAGGGTTTTACCTCATCGAGGGCCCCGAACCTGGGTAAATCGCTCTCCCCGCTTGTGTGTGAACCGATGTCTCGTGCCAGCTTGCAGGATTCCATCAACCCTAAGCCCCTATCGGAGGGCATTGGCGAGGAGTACCCTCGACAGCAGCTCATGAGATCATTGTATTGAAGTACATGGGATAGAGAGTACCAACTAGCTACTGCTAGAACCCGTAGTCCATGGGGGAACTACTCACGGAGCATGATGGAGGCGGTGGCGTCGATGGAGATGGCTTCCGGGGGCACTTCCCCGTCCCGGCAGGGTGTCGGAACAGAGACTTCTGTCCCCCGAATTGGAGTTTCGCGATGGCGGCGGCGCCCCTGGAGTCTTTCTGGAGTTTCGTCGAAAGGTATCGAGGATTTAGGTCGCGAGGGGTTAAATAGGCGAAGAGGCGGCGCAAAAGGGTTTCTGGGGGGCCCCACAGTAGGCCGGCGCGCCCTCCCTTGGCTGCGTCGCCCTGTGAGGTGGGCCCCCTGGCTCCCCTCCGACTCTCCTTCGGTGTTCTGGATGCTTCCGGGAAAAATAAGATGTTTGGCGTTGATTTCGTCCAACTCCGAGAATATTGCCCGAACAGCCTTTTCGGAACCAAAAACAGCGAGAAAACGAGAAGCGGCACTGTGGCATCTTGTTAATAGGTTAGTTCCGGAAAACGCATAAAAACATTATAAAGTGCAAGCAAAACATGTAAGTATTGTCATAAAACAAGCATGGAACATCAGAAATTATGGATACGTTGGAGACGTATCAGGGGCGTCACGAGGGGCCCACACAGTAGGCCGGCGCGGCCAGGGCTTGGGCCGCGCCGCCCTGGTGTGTCGCCACCTCGTGGCCCCACTTCGTCTCCTCTTCGGACTTCTGGAAGCTTCGTGGAAAAATAGGCCCCTGGACATTGATTTCGTCCAATTCCGAGAATATTTCCTTACTAGGATTTCTGAAACCAAAAACAGCAGAAAACAACAACTGGCTCTTCGGCATCTTGTTAATAGGTTAGTGCCGGAAAATGCATAAATATGACATAAAGTATGCATAAAACATGTAGGTATCATCAATAAAGTAGCATGGAACATAAGAAATTATCGATACGTTGGAGACGTATCACCGTGTCATAGTTGTTACTCGGGGCGAAGTCATTGTCGAGCCCCCGAGTGTTACTGAAAATGTTGCGTCGAAGTAATGGTTGTCTGGAATATTATGTTGTAGCTATGCTCAGGGGCGAAGTCGTTGTCGAGCCCCCGAGTGTTGGCTCCATGGATATGTAACCCGAAGAAATTAAATTCAGTAACAATCATAGATGATAAATCCACTGACCCGGAAATGCATCGGGTAGTATTATATAAGACAAAACCAATGATAACCTTGTAAGATGAATCCGAAGGAGACAAATCTGGTAAGCCGAAGAGAATAATTCCACTGAGCCGAAGAAATTAAATCCATTGAGCCGGGAAAGATATATCTAGAGCCAAAGAAGATAAATCCACTAAGCTAAAGAAAATAAATACATTGAACCGAAGAAAATAAATCCACTAAGGTAAATCCACTGAGCCGGAAAAAATATATCCAGAGCCGAAGAAGATAAATCCACTGAGCCGAAGAAAATAAATCCATTGAGTCGGGGAAGATATGTCCAGCCGAAGAAGATAAATCCACTTATTATTTTTGCCGGATGCCTTCGAGTTCTCGATGGCGATGACGTGTACGCGCTGACGGGCCCTCGAGTTTGACGTGTCTTCGTGGTGGATGATTCCACGATTTTTATTTTTAAGCAAATCAGATGCGACGGAAATAGGAGTAATGAATTCCTTCTTGGCCGTGGACATGCTCTCGCAAAGACCGATTTGTCGGCTCATCCATCTTCGTGCTTGATCGGGTAAAAATATTGGGACCTATGCTCCGACAAGGCGTTACCACCCGAAGGTTTCTTCCCGATGGCTCTTGAGATTGCATGTTTTACATGATTAGACTCATGGGCCACAATCTATGTGAGTAATAGTGTCATATGAACGAAGAAAAATAGAAATAGATCTAGTATTCTATAGATTATGCCTGCGTGTAAAGCTGGGCTACTTAGCTTTTCTTTTGACGAAGAAAATATTGGTTGACTGAATCTTGCCGCCTTGTAGTCTGATCTTAGCTTTTCGATTCTTGTCACTAATGCATGACGTAGCTTGGTGCGGATTGATGGGATTCGTAGCATAGAAAACAAAAAATTTCCTACCATAAGAACGAAAACCAAGCCAAGATTCAATCTAGAAGATGGTAGCAACGAGGGGATCACGAGACTAACCCTTGAAGATTTCCAAAGCCTACGAGATTAGATCTCGTTGTTGCAGAAGATGATCACTTGCCGCTTTCAAAAGCGCGTAGAAGATCTTGACGGTGCCACAATCGGGCGGCACCTCCGTACTCGGTCACACGTACGGTGTTGATGAAGACGACGTCCTCTTCCCCGTTCCAACGGGCAGCGGAAGTAGTAGATCCTCCTCGGAATCCCGGCAGCATGACGGCGTGGTGGCGGTGGTGGTGGAGATCTCTGGCAGGGCTTCGCCTATGCGCTGCGAGAGAGAGGGGCGCTAGGGTTTGGGGAGAGAGGGGGTCTAGGGCGCCGGCCACTTGGGAGTTGCGGCCTAGGAGGCTTTGGTGTGTCCGGCCCCCTCCCCTTGCTCCTCATTATATAGGTGGAAGCCCCCAAGAGTTGTAGTCCAAGTCTTCGAATAAGACCCCAACACCAAAACTTCCCATACGTGGGAAACCTACTCAAGGGGGGAGTCCTACTCAAGGTGGGACTCCCACCTTTCCTTGAGGTGGGGTGGCCGGCCACCTTAGGTGGAGTACACCTAGGACTCCTCTCCCTTAGGGTTGGCCGACCATGCTAGTGGAGTTCCGGGGACTCCACCTTCCATAGTGATTTCTTCCGGACTTTTCTAGAACCTTCTAGAACCTTCCATAAATGCACCGGATCATTTTCAAACTTATAAAATGACTTTCTATATATGAATCTTATTCTCCGGACCATTCCGGAACTCCTCGTGATGTCCTGGATCCCATCCGAGACTCCGAACAAAACTCCGAACTCCATTCCATATTCCATATCTACTTAAACGACATCAAACGTTAAGTGTGTCACCCTACGGTTCGCGAACTATGCAGACATGGTTGAGACTTCTCTCCCGACCAATAACCAATAGCGGGATCTGGAGATCCATAATGGCTCCCACATATTCAACGATGACTTAGTGATCGAATGAACCATTTACATACGATACCGATTCCCTTTGTCACGCGATATTTTACTTGTCCGAGGTTTGATCATTGGTATCTATACTTCGTTCAACCTCGTCTCCTGACAAGTACTATTTACTCGTACCGTGGTATGTTGTCTCTTATGAACCATTCATATGCTTGCAAGCTAATTAGACGACATTCCACCGAGAGGGCCCAGAGTATATCTATCCGTCATCGGGATGGACAAATCCCACTGTTGATCCATATGCCTCAGCTCATACTTTCCGAATACCCAATCCCACCTTTATAACCACCCATTTACGCAGTGACGTTTGATGTAATCAAAGTACCCTTCCGGTATAAGTGATTTACATGATCTCATGGTCGAAAGGACAAGATAACTATGTATCGAAAGCTTATAGCAGATGAACTTAATGACGTGATGTTATGCTACGCTTAAATGGGTGTGTCCATTACATCATTCATCAATGACATAACCTTGTTATTAATAACATCCAATGTTCATGATCATGAAACAATGATCATCTATTAATCAACAAGCTAGTTATACAAGAGGCTTACTAGGGACTCCTTGTTGTTTACATAACACACATGTATCAATGTTTCGGTTAATACAATTATAGCATGATATATAAACATTTATCATAAACACAAAGATATATAATAACCATTTTATTATTGCCTCTTGGGCATATCTCCAACATGACCACACTTAGGTGCCTACCTGACTTGGACCGCAAAACAGAACCACACGGTTGCCCTCCACACTTATCTCGTCGGGGCCTCCTATACACCGACCTGGTCGGTGCGGACGCGGTGCCGCACACCCCCGACCCGGCGGTTGTCTAGTGGGCCGGCCCATCAGGTAAGGTCATTTCTATTTTCCTTATTCTATTTCTTTTTTCTTTTCTGTTTACATATTTTTCTTTTTTAAAAAGAAGAATTTTTGAATCTGTTTTTAAATCTGGAAGTTTAATTTTTTGTCTTTTAATATAATTTTTTCGAAAAAATAATTTTTAGAATATCTTTTTTTCAAAATTTGAATATTTTTTAGATTGAACATTTTTCAAAATTTGAACATTTTTTAGAATGAACATTTTTTTCAAAAATTCATTTTTTCCCAAAATTTGAACATTTTTCAAAAATGAACATATTTTAAATTTGAACATTTTTCGATTATGAATATTTTTCGGATACGAATAATTTTTAGCTTTGAACATTTTTCGTGTTAAACACTTTTCAAATTTAAACGTTTTTCGAATTTAAACTATTTTCAAATTTGAACTTTTCGGTTTTGAACAGAAATAAAAATAAACAGAAAATAAAAGGAAACAAAAAAGAAAACCAAAAAAGAAAAAAGAAAAACAGAAACAGAAAACGAAACAGAAAACGAAAAAAAAAGAAACTAAAGGTTAAAATGGGCCAGGCCCAATACCCGACCAGGGTGTCCGGTGCCTGGTAGGCACCGACCAGAGGTGTATAGGATTTCCCTATCTCGTCTCTCTCTCTCTCTCCCGTGCGAAGCTAGGGTTTCCCCGCGCCGCCGCCGCCGCCTCCGGCCGCCGCTTCCTCACATCTACGCCCCCATACATCTTTCCAGCAGATCGACCCTGCCGGACCAGTCCAACCCGTCTCTCCGACGCCCAGTTTGGCCTCGGCCCCCGTCTCGCCGCTGTCCAGATCGCATCCGAGCAGGGCAACCTTGGCCTCCAGCTCACTGCCGACTCATTCCGCCGGATAAGCTTGGGAAACATATCGTTCGACTGAGATGCTGCAGGAGCAGCCCGTCCAGTATGGTCCACTGGGCGATGATGGAGATGGAATAAACAGGGCATGGCCGGTGGAGAAGAGGCGCCGCAAGTGCTCCCCCCCATCATCTTCCAATGCTCCTGCCGCCCAGGATAATCAAGACCCGATTTCTCCTGCGACAGACATGGAGGGCATCATCAAAGATAACCATCTGCCGCTGGACACTTCAGACCCGGAGCAACAAGAAAACGAACAAGAGATTTGGGGGCCGGATGTAGAAATCAGCCCGGAGGATGCCGCCAACTACACCAAATGTCTAGCCCCTGACATTCCTCCTATCTACAAACGCTCTAGTATGACAGCTGAGGAAGGGGAAGATTTAAATTTGCGTCTTGCACGTTATCGAATCGCTTATTACAAGGTATCTATGCTACATTAAATGTCCTTTCTAATATCTGCATGTATGTGATTTCTCTAGTCCTTTATCTGGTTCGGTTTGTTTTAAGTGATTTTGTTTATCTATGTATAGAATGTTGCGGAGCCAGAGTTGGCACGTAAGCTTAAGGATCCAGAAGATTACTCTGTGGAGGAACTTCAGGAAAACCGGTACTTTTTACATTTCGATACCCATCCAAGTTTTGAGGGGTGCTTCCATCCTGTCGATACCTGGGTTGCCGAATTGAATGACTACCAACGGCTTCTCGTTTTTAATGGTGTAAGTGTTCTGTCTATGTGATTCATTCAGTTGACTAGTTTGGTTATCTCAATGCATATATTGTAGGTGGTGACTTGTAGTCTTCGTTCCATATTCCCTGCTGTGAATAGCTCGATTCGACCATGCTCTGTATTGTTCTGATGCACTATATTTGTACTCAAAATGTTGTTATTAGAATCATCACACCAAGTATGTTTATGACAGTAAATTATTGTGCTTTTAACAAACACAGCCAATGTGATGCTGAGCTCTAGTTCATGAAAAGATGAAACTGTCAAGATTTCCGTGATTTTAGGGAGCGGTCCAGGCTATGTTGTCTGATTTGCTTACCCCCAACATTGCTCTTTTCAAATCTATTGTCAGCTGCAGGGCAACATAATCTATGCTGGTAGTTTTATGGCTGTTGAAACTAGTTGATGTTTCAATTTCTTCGAAGTTAGGTCCTGTCGTTCTCGCACTATGGGTTGGCAACATAAAGGCCGCTTAATTACATGGTAGCATTTCTAGCATGCTAATTCGCACCAGAATGAAAACAGAATACTTTTGCACGCACATGTGTGCTTTCAAACAGTAAGAGTATGTGTTTATGCTTATTTGTTCAATTTACTATTCTTTGCGTAGCTTTCAACAGAAAGCATTTTGGGGTAAATTCAAGACATGTAATGCAACCCTTATTGTTCATGCAAAACCTTAACTAAGCTGGTAGCTCAGTGAATAGATAGTGCTTCCCTATTCTCTGATTACAAGATTATACAAAGCACATAACAGTACATATTTTACTTGAAACTTGAATGTGTGGCTTAACTTCTAAAGAGTGTCCATCATTTCTGTACTCCATCCATCTAATTCTTCTCTCTTTTCTAGTCTCGTGATTGTTCTGACAGTCTATACATCTATTGGGAGGACTACCACACATATTATCGTACATATGAAGTTGATGATGCTTATGTCAAGTTTTATGGAGAACTATCAAGCAAAATCAAGGTACCCACATGGAATTTAAAGCATTTCTTTTGGCTAGATTTACTTTATGCTGATAGGCTTCTATCTTGTAACAGTGGATTAAAGAGCATGTGGATCTGGATAAAAATTCTGAGAAGGTATGTATGTCCCACAGAAAATCATGAAATATAGGTATATTAGTTATATACGCATGGATGGTGCAGTACCATGATGATTAACTTCTTTGCACTTCAGTGGAAAGAGGTGGGTACTAGAGCAGGGAGGCAAGCATTGAGGATTGCATCACGCTTTGCCAATCTGAGTGCTAGTTTAGTTCGCATGGCATTCTATGTAAGATATTCTTGTGCTTTTAATTTAGTTTCTGTTCATCACTGGGGTTGTCGTGAATTTTATCCATTTGGTTCAGGAGTACATATCCGAGCTGCGTGAGGATAAGGTTGTCGAGGACTGGTCTCTTTTCTATTTTGAGGTTTGGAAGCTTAATGCTTTCAAGATGGTTAGCCATGTACTACATCAAACCTTTCGCGTACTCAACTATTAGTGCCCTTCATTTGTAGTTGAACACATTTCTTACTATCACACTAACATTACAGGGAAGTTTGAGAGATGCCGTGAAGGAAGCATATGAAATGGACAAATTTGGTTTTGAATGTGAGAGAATGGATGCTGAAAGTAACGCAACGTCCATTTCTTTCTTTGAACAGAAGGCAAGTTGCTCTCTTAACTTTGAGTTGTTCCACAAGTTTATAGACACATCTAATGAGTTCATAATGCAATATATTGCCATTTCTAATCTCTTTTTTTTTTCAGTTTAAATTCCTTGCAAGTGAGGGTGGCATTACAGAGAATGTAAGCATGACATTGTACATAAAACCTGATGTATATATAACTGATATGGTGTTACTAACATTACTGTCACTTTTGTGTGATATTTTAGACAAAAGAGGGTGAAGTTTTGGATTTGTTCAGAAAAATAGTTATCAAGAAGGTAATGCATCCTCTAGCTCTGCATGAATATATGATAATAGTAACTGTAACTGTACCTTGTTTTCAGCTTAAGCCAAAGAATATGGCGATGTACGCTCAAAAGAAGCTGGAGATTGCAAAGCTGATGAAGTTGATCCCGAGGTAAAACTCCAATTACTGCAACAAAAACCTTCAGCCAGTAGTAGATTCATGAGTGGTTCTAGATGTACTGCAAATGACTTGGTCTAGATGAAGTGGTAAAATTCCATGATGTTAATTGGATAGCCAAATACAGCAGTCAGGATGTAAGTGGCAGCGGCGCTTCGTGATCCCGCATATGCCACCCGTGAAATTCGGCCCAAATGGCCCAAGCGGCTTACCACGAAATTTATCTGGCGTTGGTGGACAAAACCACAAAACCCACGAGTTCCAGCAGCTGAGTCTTATCCTCACGCGCAGACCACTCGCCTCCTCCGCGACGCCGCTCGCCTCCTCAGCGCACGACCCTCCTCCTCCGCGCACCACCCACCTCTCTTCCGCGCCGCCCCCCGCCTCCTACTCCGTTCGCAGATGTATATGGAGGAGCTACCTGCCCTAGGTCCTCGTCCGCAGCAGCAGATGGATATGGAGGAGCTACCTTTCCCGTGTCCTCCACCTCGACTGTGGCCGCTCCAGCAGGCCCGCGCAGCGACGGGAGCAAGTCCGTGCTCGACGGCGAGGAAACTCTCCTCTTCGCTCTCTTGTTCCCCTCCCCTCCACCTTGCACGACTAGAATCGGTTCTTGTGAGCAAGCCGCCAGTAGTAGATTCATGAGTGGTTCTAGATGTACTGCAAATGACTTGGTTCAGATTTGTTTTGAGTAGAATTGTTTGCTAATCTGGGGCAATTCGATGGGTACGGAAAAGAATTGATGAAAGCTGCCTGGCATATTTTGTCATTTGTGATAGGTTTCTACTGCCTGGCATATTTTGTCATTTATGTTCTGGAACTTATGAAAGCTGCAGGTACCTAATATCCTGATGGTTGCCAGTTTGGAACATAGGTTGCTGTTATTTGTCTCTATTCAGGTTTCTGGATTGCCAATTTGTAATTTTTGCTGTAGGCTACATGTTGTTGAGCCTAGGAGAAGAAAATAATATCCATGTCTTAGAGCTCAATGGAACTGCTATGTAGACTTTTGTTTACCGAGGGTTCGAATCCCTCTCTTTCCATTTTTCTTAATCCATCAACCTTAAGGATCACAATGTATCAAATCAAATAACAATTTATTCTAGCAATAATATCTTATTTAATAGAAATTCTCTATAGCAAATTACTGTGGGATGTAAAATACACATAGAGGAAAAAAAGATCCTAGGCTTAATCCATTTTTGCTAGTTGAGTGGGAAAATACAAATTAGTGGTCTTAGGTCGATTTAGTTCGGGGAACGGTAATGGGAAGAAAATTCTATGAACCTTTCCTTTGTTCGTTAAGCTCAAGTCTGACAAGAGTAATATATGATTTTAAATACTCTAAAAAAGTCATAAAGGGGGTCGGGGAGAGAAAAACTTTTGGATATATTGATTCGGATTGAATTGCAAATACATCAACGATACAATCAATTCAATTCTGAATTGCAATAAGCAAGCGGTGTCTCTCAAAAAGAGTCGAACTGCTAGACTACGCCGAGATGAATTCAATGATTCAAAAAAAAAAACTAAGAGATGGATGAAATTACACAAGGAATCTTTGTCTCAAAGAAGAGGAAAATGGGGATATGGCGAAATCGGTAGACGCTACGGACTTGATTGTATTGAACCTTGGTATGGAAACCTGCTAAGTGGTAACTTCCAAATTCAGAGAAACCCTGGAATTAAAAAAGGGCAATCCTGAGCCAAATCCGTGTTTTGAGAAAACAAGGAGGTTCTCGAACTAGAATACAAAGGAAAAGGATAGGTGCAGAGACTCGATGGAAGTTGTTCTAACGAATCGGGTAATTACGAACGTCCGTTGAGCCGGAGCCGGCGACAACGAGGATGAACCTAAAGGTTTAGGGTGCGGGTGTGGGGTGCCGACGTTGGAGAAGAAAGAGGCGGGGCTTAGAGGGATGGCTGGGGCGGTGGTGGAGAAGAAGTTGCTAAGAGTTAGTTAACTGGACCCTTATTTGATCTATAATCTGAATATAAAAAAAGTCGTGCTAGAATTTCAAGCACTTGCTAATGAACGAATTTCAAGCATTTCTTGATTCATTCTCTTCTGAAAAAAGAATTTTGAAGCTTTGCTGATCTGTGAAGATCTTGCTAGGGAAGTATATTTACATACACGTCATTTGTGCAAGAAAGCAAGCACGTTCATTTCGTTCCAAGAGAGAAAAAAAAAGGTTCAACCGATCGAGCTAGCAGCCAGACCAGCTGATGTACGTACGAGCGTGGGCAAGAGAGAAAGAAAAAGGTTCGAAAAAAAAAGCTAGCAGCCAGACTAGCTGGTGTACGTCCGAGCGTAGGCAACTAGGCATGCTCCCACTGTAGGCGATTTGCACAAAAATAACCCAAAAGTAAAAGAAAAGCACGGACTGACCCTCCGGCGAAACTATTTCACCTATCTAACCCTTTTGTGTGCCGCCCCTCCCACCGGCGCAACACATGCCAGTGTGGCGCCCTCCTGCCGGCGCCACACTCCCAGCCGATGTGGCGCCCTCGACGCTGAGCTGGTGCGCCAATCCGACGTGGTAGCATGTGTGGCGCCCCTCCCATCGGCGCCACACATGCCCTTATAATTGCCCAAACATACTGTGAGACAATTCGTCTGGGACTTAGCCGTTTTGGCGAGCCTCTATGTGTGGCGCCGATGCCACGGGCGCCACACAAAGAGGCTCGCCAAAACGGCTAAGGACTAATCGTCCGGAGCCCCTGGATGTTTTCGACCCAAAAGTTGCTATATGTTGGCATGTGTGGCGCCACACATTGACTTGTGTTAAAATCATGAAAAATCCTACCAAACTCCAACAGTTTTGAGTACAACATTGGACACAACAAGTAGCAATTTCAGAACATACACATATAACACTTCATAGCTCACATCGTAGCAAGTAGATTCAAACAACAAGTAGCATTACAGACATTGTTCGAAATGACATAGGGTTCACAACTCGATACTTATGAAGATATAGTTCACAACAACACGTAGCACATCCTAGTGTCGTCCTTGACGTGCCGTCCTCATGGGCTGCTTCCGGACGGCCATCCTCTTCGTCCGCTGTCGTGGCTCTTGTTGCTTGCTTGCTCCTCTGCTCCTCCTCCTGCGAAGAGAACGGCTCGTCGTTCCTCATCCTCGACAAAGATGATCTCCGCGGCGGCCCCTCATCCTCCTCAATGACAACCTTCTTTCCTCGGTTGACATAATCTTCGGAGTGTACCGGTTTGGAGCCTTGCCCCTTGGCTTCAAGCGGTAGGCGGCCGTGGGGCTTGCTTGGAGGTATGCTTTGACTCGAAATTTCCTCGTCGTCGGGAATCTTCACAAACATGAACACATGAGATTACAAAAGTTGAAATTAGTAAGAACATGTTTGACGACAACAAAATAGTCCATACCTCTCGCTCTTCGGAAGAGGAGGATGTAGGAATTTCGCCTTCGCGGCAACCTAGCAAGTTGGCTAACCGCCGCATCTTTCGTGCGGTGTTCCGCGTCATGGAACTCATGGTTACAAAGCCACCAGAACATAATAGCGTACATTCAAAGTTGTTGATCATACCTTAATGAAATGCCGCAACGGTCCGACAGGCTTTTCATCTCTCCCGCTCTGATCCCACATAATCTCGCACTCGTGAGCTGTTTTTTGGATCTCCGTCCCCTGTGACAAACATAGCATACACAATTTAAGCGAGCACATGACAATCTAGATGATGTACTAGTTAGTGAGAGAATCCATTACCACGAAGTTCAGCTCGGAAGCAATAGAAGTCGATCTCCCTCGCGAGCAAAGGTGTCGTGCGGCTTTGCGCAACCTCATCGAACTCGATGGGGTCGTCCAAGATGTCCTCAGCATACGCGTGCTTCACTAACTCGATACGCGTGTTTTCATGGAACCACTCGAGGTAGTTGTTGAAAGCGGCCAAGTCGTGAGGCACAATCTCCACAGGGCCAGCATTTCGTATCGCTTCCAAACAGTGTAGGAACGCTGCGACGTGGCCGCTATGATGAACTGGCCAATTTGTGACCTTCCTCTGCCGCTGCCTATCAAGCCTGCAAGAATCAAGAAGTTAGATTGTACCTCTTCTATCAAGAATCTTCCATCGCATGATTCCAGAAGTTTACCTATGAAGCTCCTTGTCCGTGTCTTGCCAGCGAGGTGGGCACTCCGATACAACCCAAGCTCGTCTCATCACTCGTGCGGCTGGTGGTGTTCAACAAGCCACATGCATATGAGTGGGCAGCGCATACGCCGAACAGCGCCTCCTCCGTGCACTTGTGGTTGAGGTCGGCCATCCCGCGCCAATATGGTAGTAGCTACCATATGGCTCCCATTCTACCTGCTGACATACAAATATCTCGGAATTTAGAACATGCCGAGTAGAATCAATGAAAACTAGGATTGCAAAAGAGTGATCGGTTACTCGCTCGGCGGTAAGAGTGTCCAACTCCGCGGTTGTACTGCTCGTACATGATCTTTGGATCGCTCGTCATCTCCGAGATATTGTCCCAAAGGTATGCCCAAGTCGGCTCCCGATCAAGGTTCTCATGGTGATGAGGCCATGGCCTCTCGTTGAGTACCACGGGACGCCGAAGCGATAGGCGGTCCCGGCTCCATACGGAAAGTAGGAGCATGCATCCACCAATACCGCCGCTCCCGATCCTCGCTCCCGATCCCGCGACAAGCTTTGTCCAAGCTGCGTACATAAGACATTTGGTTAGTACTTTGTCTAGCACACTACTATAGGAAAATAGTATATAGAACAAATCATCACCTGCCGATAGAGGTAGGCAAGTGCCGCTGTTCCCCAACTCCACCGGTGCTCCAACACCGTAAGCGCCTTCAGCCAACACCAATGGGCCAGCTTCCCCCCACTGTCAGGAAAGAGATTCCTCGAAATCATGTACCTGATAGTGTCCTCGTTGGCCCCGTCCGGGCATTGTCGAAAGTTAGTCCTGATCCAAGAGAAAGACGCACCGGCGGGAGCTCTCTCCTTTGGATTTGCTGGCGCCGGAGGAGCCATGCCAATAAGCGCCGCCATCTGCTCGCGCCATCCATCAGAAGCTGTGTTCATACACAGTGGCTTGCCCTGAATAGGAAGTCCAAGGATCATGGAAACATCCTGGAGAGTAGGGGCCATCTCGCCGGCTCTCAAGTGGAAGGTGTGAGTCTCCGGCCTCCACCGGTCGACAAGGGCGGTGAGTGCCGCGGGGTTCATGTTCGGTCCCCCACGGCTTACAAGCGATATGAACGGGAGAAGACCGGTAGGCTCGATGTGCTCCGTATACCTCTCGTCATACAGTATATCCACTGTGCCATGGTAACGAATGTTCAAAGGGTGAAGATCCGTTGTTCTCTTCGTCATATGAACATCCCGGTGATCTCTGTCATACTCTTGATCTAGGAGCAACATCATCCTACATGTTTACACAAATACACCATATTATGAGCCATTCATAACAAATATGAGCAACACATACATGAGAATATATCCAAATAAGCCATCACACATACATCATATACATACATATACATTCATATCTAGGCATTCCTAACAAATATGAGTCATTCCATCACAAATACTAGGCATATGTAACACATTTGAATGCATTTGCTAGGCAAACATTAGACATTTCAACACATACATACATAGGATTTCAACACATACATGTAAAATTTCATATCTAGGGTTCCAACAAATCTTTGGTTCAAACACATACTACAATGTAGATTCCACCAACATTAATTTCCATATCAATAGTTCATATCCAAATCCACCAACATAAATTTCCATGTCTAGGGTTCATATCCAAATATACCAAATCCACCAACACTAGTGGATGAATCGGAGGGAATCGAAGGGGAATACCTTGAGGAATGGATGAGGAAGGAGTTGGCCGGATAGATCTGACGAATCCTTGGTCGATTTGGTGGGGGGCCGAAGGGGAGGCGGGCGGCGGCGGTTTCCTGGGAGCAGAGAAGAAAGAAGAGAGAAAAGAGGTGTGGTCGGGCTGGGGCGGGCGCGGGCGCCACACTTAAGTGGATGTGTGGCGCCCGTGGCATCGACGCCACACATAGAGCCTCGCAAAACGGCCAAGTCCCAGACGAATTGTCTCACAGTATGTTTTGGGCAATTACAAGTGCATGTGTGGCGCCGATGGGAGGGGCGCCACACATGCTGCCACGTCGGATCGGCGGACCAGCTCAGCGTCGAGGGCGCCACGTCGGCTGGGTGTGTGGCGCCACACAAAAGGGTTAGATGGGTGAAATAGTTTCGCCGGAGGGTCAGTCTATGCTTTTTTTTCACTTTTGGGTTATTTTTGTGCAAATCGCCCCGACTGTACGCTGGAGCGAGATCGAGCGAAACGTGGAAGGTAGGTAGCTTTATATCAATGTACTCATCTTGTTGAAGTTGAGAAAGAAAGACTTTGGAAAGTATACCGAGATAGTGGAGTCGGAACACCTGCTGAAGTACAAGTTCTGGGATGAGAAGAACTTGAGATGGAAGTTGATGCGCGATGCACTCGGTTACATACCGCCCAATCTTGTTGAACTCAAAACCTTGCGGAGCCAGGTCAGTAACCCTGGAGTTCTTGGACAGGTAACATGCAAAGCAAAAGTCAGAGATGAAACATTTGTTGTGCTGATTCCAAAGGTGAGGGATCCCTCGAGAATTAAAGACCTGAGGCCTATTAGTCTATGCAATGTCCTTTACAAATTAGTTTCTAAGGTACTCGCAAACAGACTCAAGCTCATTCTTCCGAACATCATCTCGGACAATCGAGTGCATTTGTGCCCGGGAGGCTAATCACAGACAACATATTAATGGCATATGAGGCAACACATTTTCTGAAGAATAGAAGGAAAGGAGGAGAGAGTTATGTGGCTGTCAAGGCTGATATGAGTAAAGCCTATGACCGCGTGGAATGGGAATTTTTGCGTCAAATGATGTTAAAGATGGGCTTCAACCGAGTTGGGTGGAGGTGGTGATGCGGCTGTGTGACAACGGTGACTTATCGAATTAAGGTCAACGGGCAGGCCACGGAACAATTCTCACCAACTAGGGGTCTTCGTCGGGGAGACCCTTTGTCGCCTTATTTATTTGTCATTTGCGCGGAAGGACTAGCTGCAGCTGTTGAAGGAGGTCGAAAGGCAAGGAACATTCGATGGGTTGAAGATTTGTCAGAGGGCTCCAAGTCTTACCCATTTGTTCTTCGCGGACGACGCTGTCATGCTCATGAAAGCTCGGCGAGAGGAAGCAAGGGTGCTAAAGGAAATTCTTTGTCTCTATGAGAATTGTTCAGGCCAATGCATAAATTCAGAGAAGTCATCGTTGTTGTTTAGTGCGAATACAAAACGGCGAGTCAAGGATATGATTAAATCTGAATTGGGTATTGAAAGTGAGGACTGGAATGAGAAATATCTGGGGATGCCTGTGTATATAGGCCGTTCAAAGAGGAAGGCATTTGCTTATATAAAAGATAAAATCTGGAAAATCATACAGGGATGGAAGGAAAAGCTGTTGTCTAAAGCGGGGAAAGAAATTCCTCCTATAAATGTTCAAAGACTACTTGGACATGCAAGACACCTGAGAGGGGCAAATCCATCGTGACCGCTCGTTGTACCCATACAGTAAAACCTCCCTCCCCGCTTTTGACTGCAACCGTTCGATGTAGTCACCTTTTTCTCACTCGCTGCTTCTCCCAATGGGTCACTGACGAATGAGACCAGGCGTTTGCGGGGCCAACGAACAGAGGCAGCGAAGTTGCTCAATTCACGTCGTCTTTGCGTTCGGATCGCGCACATCGCAGTGAAAACCTAGATCGAGAAAGCCAGCCAGCCAATCCACCCCCGACCCTCCTCCCTCTCCCCCAGCACTTCATTGTGGCGGCGGACACCTCCCTATCCCCGCCGTCCTCCACTCCCTTCTGTTGTCTCTCCTCCACGCCATGATTAGCCTCCGCCCCCAGCTCCACGTCGGCTGGTGGTGAGGCGGGCGCGACCGGAGATGGGCTGGCGCGGGGCTGTTCCATGGCGGCGGCAACCGGAGGCGACGAGCGCGGCCGGAGATGGGCTGGCGCGGGCGGATCCGCGGAGGCGGCGACCCGAGGCGACGGGCGCGGCCGGAGGGGGATCGGCACGGGGCGGCCACTTCAGGTGAAGAACCGGTGGGAGGCATTGAGATCCACGGCGGCCCACTGTTGGCTACTCTCCCAAGTCGGCTCCGTCGAGGTCCGGATCTCCTGCTTCTCTCTCTCCTGTTGGTTTGGCAGAGAAGGAGGATGTCCGGGAGTGGCGGCCTGCTTCCCTAGAATCCAATAGAAAGCCAGAGATCGCGGTGCCCCTTTGCTACAGACCTAGGTATGTGCTCTATGTGGTTTCAATTTATTTCGGAGTACCAAAAATTTGCTCTACTGACACAAAGGTCGTGTGGTAGCAGAGCTCGTGAAGCCATCAACCAGGCTAGGCTCTTTCTGCAGTGATGGGCATGTTCATGACGAGGAGGGCATTGGTCAAAGGTGAGAAAAGAGAGCATTCTTGGTTTGTGCCCCTGACCAGTCTTCTTTTGCCTGGGCACTGCTCTTCTATCCCTCCCTTCTGGAGCCCGTGAATCTGATTTTCTCCTCTTCAATTTTTGTCTCTTTCGCATCTTCGGTTTGGGTGTATATAAGAGTACTGCTGCAGGAGTCAGAATTGGTACGTGTTCATAGTGTCCATAGTTACTGCAGCCTTCAGTTATACACACGCTTTCATTTCCTTCTATCCTCTCATGTACTCTCTTAACTCCACTATCTCCCTCTTTTATTTTCAGTGTATAACATTTTATGCAGCATTAGGACCATCCACGGCAAGTCGAATGACATGGCTCTATAGGGATTTGAGGCAAATGAACTGATTCTACCTTGCTGTCATATCATTGTAAGCCGCTCTAATGTTTACACAGATGCACATAATTTGCCATATTTTTCAATGCGTTTGATACCTTGATTGCTGGTCTTTTTAAGGCATGTCACACGCCGATCATTTCATAAATACGATGTTTATCACGGATTTAGTGATAACTGGAAATTGATGGTGTGCTCTTAACTCCACTATGTCCCTGTTTTATTTTCAGTGTATAATGAACTAATTGTGGCACACTATTATTATGGCATATTTTTCTAAATGCCTCACATTTTATGCAGCATTAGGACCATCCACGGCAAGTCGAATGACTTGGCTCTATATGGATTTGAGGCAAACGAATTGATTCTACCTTGCTGTCATATCATTGTAAGCCGCTCTAATGTTTACACAGATGCACATGATTTTCCATATTTTGCAATGTGTTTGATACCTTGATTGCTGGTCTTTTTAAGGTGTGTCACACGCCGAGCATTTCATAAATACGATGCTTATCACGGATTTAGTGATAACTGGAAATTGATGGTGTGATTATTCAACGGGTGGGGGAGACGAAGGGACCGTCATCTGCTTCAGAAGTGTTGCATTGATATAGCTGATGACGACGGGAGAAAAAGTAACCGTCAAATTTTCTTGTTGCTTAATGCAACTGGAGCGACACAATTTCCACCAGCACAACCTGGGGAGAGACGCCCGCGTCGATCTACGACAAGCTTGCCTGATGCCAAGGTGAGCTTCTTTTGATCTTTCTCCCTCTGTTGCTATGTGTGTCCGTTCTTGCTTGATTAAAATATTGGTCATCTAGGCTAATTAATGTAAGCTATTGTTTGCCAGGTTATTTAGGATGAAACAGTTGGCTCCTAAAATGGCAAGCAACTTGTTGATGCAGTTTTGCAGTGGGTTAATTTCCGAAGGATGCTAGAGAACACTTGGTTCGATACTACATCATGGACAAGATGAAGCATATAGTGCCGCTGAAGGTACTTCACTGTCTCCTGCTATATTTATTTGACCTATAAGGTTCTACAGAACACTTGGTTCAATACTACATGATGGACAAAATGATTTCCTTATTAGCTAGAAGATTACATTGCTACTTGCTACTTGGTAGTTGTGGTCTTTTTAACCTTTTGAGAAATACAAGAAAGTTGTTCTACCTGCCACAAATTCCTTAAAACTAACCTTGATGTTGTTGCATTGTGTGGTATAGAATTGCGAGTAGCTCAGTGCAATTGAATTTGTCCATTTTTGTCCAATATTTAGTTCAATCTAGGGTGCCTACTCCTATCAAAGGATATATGACAACTGAATCTTGTTTCTTTAGGTTTCTTTATGGTGATGAAGCTTGATTTTTGTAATGATGAGACCTGTTCAGAACTCAGGCATTTAAATAATTTTATTGTTGCTATGCGAGGCGGTGGCAAGAATTGCGATGCCTCACAGGTACAATAATACAACGTAGCCGATCATTCATTTTGAAGGCCTTGCTGGTGATTTTAACCTTCAAATATTTATTTATGTTTTCAGTTCTAGCGGGATGACATCGAATTGTCAATGCAGTTAGAGGTCTTGGTGCCATTTCAAAGCCATTAGCTTAATAATTAATATTCTTAGTTACACATGTGGTGTTCAAGATTGATGAAATATGTTTTGTTTATTCAGGTTGGAGAACATTTCAGATCTTGAGGACTGAGGTCAAGCTACTAAGCTACTGGGAAATGTCTTATTTGTTTGTAAACTCAACCCAGTGACACATGTTAGTATTAGTTCGTAATCATCTTCATATTTTTCTGCTCCTTTAGACTTTGTTTATTTGCCATCTTGCCTTGTTGGCATCTTGGCGCACATTGCACTGCCTTTTGTGTTTATATTTTCCGATAATACGGTTGTGGTTAAGTCAATAAATTGAAACATACATTCCTCTAGAAATGATTTGCATGGAGAGGAAGCCGGGTATGTATGATTGAGGTGGATGAGCATGGAGAGGGAATGGCCATGATTCTGACCACAAAGATGCCCAACCACTGGTTGCTTCGGCCATCTTTATGGATAACTGCAAAAAAGGATTGTCCATAAGGTTGGTATTCAATTCCTTATGCATTCACAACAGCTTGGACGGATTGAGCGATATATGCAATTTTTAATTTATGTTGATGTACTGCCTGATGATGTTTTTTTAAAGCTTGTTGCCTGATGATGTTCTTGTGTGCTTGGTGATCTGCTTGCGGGTGAATTTATAAATAGTGAAAACCAAAAACTGGGCGGCTTTATTTTTCTGAATCTATAACCTTTTAACAGTAGCCTTAGTTCTTTGTCAGATGCTTGTTTTGCCGCTGTTTTTATTTATGACCCCATCGATTTGGGTTTTTTTTGGAAGCTGAGTATTTATTTTGTTGTTTTAACAGATTCATAGGTTCACTCCTTTTCTGGTTTAATTGTGAGCTGCTCCGTTCACGCCTTTCACGCCTTTCAGGTGGATGAGATATTTGTTCAAACAATTAAAGTAGACAAATAGCAATCTTGATGAAACACTACATTTTTCAGTATCGATCGTTATACATACAAAGTATAAATGAACTACTGAGGTTCATCACTGATCGCTAAATTGAATTCTGAATTTTATAGTTGTTTTCCCATGTGAGAGAGATATCATATCGGTAGCATCTTCAAACCTCCTCAAAACAGAATTTCTTGCTTTGATGTTGTAATTTTGTAGGACAATGATAATATATATACCTAATTCTGAACAAGCTACTGAAAGGTATCAGCGGCCGAGAGAACCTCTAAGTGTTTCCAATGTCGAGATCAACTGAAGTTGCGCTGGGCTCGGCGGTGCTCGACTCTCCTGAGCATGAGGCTTTTGGGAGCACTGTGTTGTCAAGTACTCTCCTTGCGTGCTAGGCTGTCATTACTTCTACTCATTTGCCTTTTATTCTTGGTATGCTCTGTTTGTTTTGCCCCACACAGTGGTTGAATGGAACATTGAGGACTTTTGGAGGGTGACCAATAGGATGAGCTAGATCTTTTCTTTAGAGCGAAGGTGAAATGCTTGAACCCTAAACCCTATAATTATTGTTTCTTGCAAGTTATACTTTGAGGTCTTTGTTGGATTCAATCCTCTTAAATTGAGTATAAATTTGAACATACTTTGGAATAAAAAGTAGTAACTGCAGAATGGTGTTTCAGATTATAGTATATTTTTTTTGTAATGATGACCAATCCTTTACTTGCTTCTTTTTTTTGAAATTATCAGTTGAAAATAGTTATATAGCAGCAATAATCAAGGATAAACAATTCATTAGTAGAATAATTAACACAATTGCTTGTTCTTCTTCTCTGTTTTGTCTTCCTTTTTTCGCATGAAAAAGCACATCCTTAATTCAAAATAATTAATTTGAACTCCTGAAATGGACATCTGGGGTGGTCAAGTGTAGGCTATATTCATGTGATCTACAGATTTGTACTCACTTTCTGCTTATTAGGCTGATGCTTTTGGATATAGAGATAAACAAAATATTATATCTGACTACAAAAGCTGTAGTGTGTGTGACTGTTTGTCTCACGCATATCAGCATATTGGAGTGGATATATAGAGATAAACAGAACATCACAATCTGAATACAAGCTGAATGCGGTGTGCCATGAGTGGTTTAGTTAACTGCATAATGGAGTTCGTCTCTTGCCCCATCTTTAACTACATGTTTAAGCTGTTTTAGTTACTGTTCGGTGTGTCCTTCATGTTTACCCTTTTTTAATCGCTTCATTTCTTTGTTGTCAGGCAAGTTCTATGGTTGAAAGAGATTCAATATTTTTGTGTGGCCATGGGCCATGAAAATGAATCTTTTGAGGATTTCGTGAAGTCACATGATGCGTACCAAGAGGACTTTATGTTTTCCCCGATGAATAATGGTCCTGTGTTGCTGGATATGTTGATAAATTTTCTTCTTTGCCAAAAAGAGTTTGAAACTGTGAAGAAGATAATGGATGATGAAGCAAAGAAAGCTTCTTGGATACCAGGTTAGCGGGGAATTGTAGTATCTCTATTAATTTTTACTTTTCTTCAGGCCATCTCTGCCATAGAGCTGTCTGTGCTAAATGCTTCTCTTTAGTTGGTTTAGGTACACTTTTTTTGGTACATTTATGTCATCATGTGTCCTTTTTATGTTAGGATTACAGAACTCTTCAAATCACAAAAAAAGCTTTTTGCATGTTTTTAAAGGGCTGAACCAGTTCTTTTGCACGAGCGTTCTAGGAAAATACAATTAACACATACATCAGTTCAGAAAAAATATATCAAACCTAAATAGTACAGCTGAGTAATATGAAAAATACTCACTCCGTTTCTAGAGCTCTCGGGAAAGCTGTGTGGAGATGAGCCCATGCTTTCTAGAAGGCCGCTGTCAGCCGACTTGCTCTCCTGAAAATAATGAGGACCTTATTTAAATATGTACATGTGCTGCCTACATAACTTTTCTTAACTATACATAAATTAAAGCAACATTACCTTCATATTAAGCAAATACACTGCATCTTTTGCAAGATTTAGATGTTCACAAGTGATATACTTACTCCGTGGAGTATCAGCTTGCCATCGTTTTTTCCATTTCAGGTGCAAGTTCTTGTTCAGGTGGTCCGCATATATAAGCTGCATGCAAAGAAAAATGCAGATAAGCAACAAAAAAGTTAATGCTACTAATTTACTAAAGCAACAAATACATTACTTTTGAACTTACGTGCAGAGCGTGAAGACAGCCCTCAACATAATCTCCCCCTGCTTTGTATTTACATATACCTTCAATAAGACAATCCGCAATGAAAGTACACCAGTCCAAATCCTTTATTTTAGTATGATCTACGAGACATTCCAAAAACCTTGTGTCTACTCTTCCAGTTCTAGACAAAACAGAAGGAGATAAAAACATGTTCTGTAATCCTAACATAAAAAGGACACAAAAATCCTCGTCGGATGTATCAGCATGGTGCACCTTTACCCAAAATTTGGTCATAGTCATCTTGTCTAGGTATCTGAACCTTTCCGACCTCTTGACATAGTCAGGCTGATTTGTACGTATGGGTGTCCCACCACTGGGCATATCATATAAATCTTTTATTTGGGCTCTTATTGGTATGTATACCCCTTCCTCAATAGTTAGAGAGGAACCATCAGGAGAACAACGCTTAACCAAAGAAGTGGTGACAGAAGGATGTAATTCCTGCGTGGTTGCCATCTCAAGCACAAAGCCGGCTCCCATTCTACGCACTAACTCCTTCCGATGTAAAATCAATCCTGCAGTGATGTTGCGAAACTGCTCTACGCGGCAAAAGTGGTGCACATTCTGAAGTAGAAAAATATATGGTTAGTTTGCAAGCTAGCTACGATTGAAGTGACAGTAATGTAGGTACCTTATTATTCCTTCTAGCAGCCATGCTCACAAACTTGTTTTGCCTGGGTTGATAAGAGAGCTCGGTGATCAAACTTATCTTTAAAATGTTTTGAAACTTCAGTCAGATACAATTGAAAAACATCATTTGCAAAGTAAATAATGGAAAAGGTCCTACGAACTCTAAATTCGATTCTTTGCAGACATCGCTGGCTGAGCAGATGAGCACAAAAACGAGCAGAGAAAGAAGACTATAAGAGAAGGGCGGAATGGGATGGCATCAGCTGAACTCTAAATTCAGTTACTCTGAATTGTAATTTTGATTTTCAATTAAATGTTTCCAGACCAGGATTTGTTCTCCTTGTACTCAATGGAAAAGGTGATAAATGCTAGGATTTGAAACCCTAACTACAGTGCCTGACCTATTGGAAAAACTAGCAAAACATCAATCTTAATCTTTTAATCCACAAACACTAGCAACTAGAAGGTCTACCGAACATAAGAACAAAATCATCATTTAAAGTAAATAATGGAGAATGCCCCTACCCTAGGCTGATGCACACTGACCGAGCGGCGAGAGGGAGCGGCCGAATCCGGAGAGCCCGAGCGGAGGCGGGGGCTGAGACAGAGCCGCAGCGGCGAGCGGCCGAACAGAGGCGAAGGCATGGAGCCGTCAGAGCCGCATCGGGGGCCGGCGGGGGAATCGAAGAGGGGGCGAAGGCGGACCAGCGGTGGGGGAATGGAAGAGCGGCAGGGGTTTGAGCCACAGCTTATGTTCAAAACGATTTGCTTCGTCGTTTGTGCCACAACGCGTAAACTGGGCCGCGACCCGCATACAGCAATCGAACCCCAATTAGGCTCGACTCACGCCAACCCCGGTCAATCCGCCCCGACCCACGCCAACCCACGCCTCTAGGGCTCACGCAAAGGAGAGCGAGCGCCGCCTCCTCCTTCCTCACGACAAGCGCCGCCGTGCCGCCTCCTTCCCGTCGACGGCCGCCGCTCTGACGGCTCCGTGCCTTGGCCTCCGTTCGGCCGCTCGCCGCTGCGGCTCTGTCTCAGCCTCCGCCTCCGCTCGGGCTCTCCGGATTCGGCCGCTCCCTCTCGCCGCTCGGTCAGTGTGCATCAGCCTAGGGTAGGGGCATTCTCCATTATTTACTTTAAATGATGATTTTGTTCTTGTGTTCGGTAGACCTTCTAGTTGCTAGTGTTTGTGGATTAAAAGATTAAGATTGATGTTTTGCTAGTTTTTCCAATAGGTCAGACACTGTAGTTAGGGTTTCAAATCCTAGCATTAATCACCTTTTCCATTGAGTACAAGGAGAACAAATCCTGGTCTTTCCATTGAGTACAAAAGAACAAATCCTGGTCTGGAAACATTTAATTGAAAATCAAAATTACAATTCAGAGTAACTGAATTTAGAGTTCAGCTGATGCCATCCCATTCCGCCCTTCTCTTATAGTCTTCTTTCTCTGCTCGTTTTTGTGCTCACTGCTCAGCAAGCAGTGCTGCAGTAACTGAATTTAGAGTTCGTAGGACCTTTTCCATTATTTACTTTGCAAATGATGTTTTTCAATTGTATCTGACTGAAGTTTCAAAACATTTTAAAGATAAGTTTGATCACCGAGCTCTCTTATCAACCCAGGCAAAACAAGTTTGTGAGCATAGTCTGCTAGAAGGAATAATAAGGTACCTACATTACTTGTCACTTCAATCGTAGCTAGCTTGCAAACTAACCATATATTTTTCTACTTCGAATGTGCACCACTTTTGCCGCGTAGAGCAGTTTCGCAACATCATCTGCAGGATTGATTTTACATCGGAAGGAGTTAGTGCGTAGAATGGGAGCCGGCTTGTGCTTGAGATGGCAACCACGCAGGAATTACATCCTTCTGTCACCACTTCTTTGGTTAAGCGTTGTTCTCCTGATGGTTCCTCTCTAACTATTGAGGAAGGGGTATCCATACCAATAAGAGCCCAAATAAAAGATTTATATGATATGCCCAGTGGTGGGACACCCATACATACAAATCAGCCTGACTATGTCAAGAGGTCGGAAAGGTTCAGATACCTAGACAAGATGACTATGACCAAATTTTGGGTAAAGGTGCACCATGCTGATACATCTGACGAGGATTTTTGTGTCCTTTTTTATGTTAGGATTACAGAACATGTTTTTATCTCCTTCTGCTTTGTTTAGAACTGGAAGAGTAGACACAAGGTTTTTGGAATGTCTCGTAGATCATACTAAAATAAATGATTTGGACTGGTGTACTTTCATTGCGGATTGTCTTATTGAAGGTATATGTAAATACAAAGCAGGGGGAGATTATGTTGAGGGCTGTCTTCACGCTCTGCACGTAAGTTCAAAAGTAATGTATTTGTTGCTTTAGTAAATTAGTAGCATTAACTTCTTTGTTGCTTATCTGCATTTTTCTTTGCATGCAGCTTATATATGCGGACCACCTGAACAAGAACTTGCACCTGAAATGGAAAAACGATGACAAGCTGATACTCCACGGAGTAAGTATATCACTTGTGAACATCTAAATCTTGCAAAGGATGCAGTGTATTTGCTTAATAAGTTACATTTATGTCTTCTCTTTACATAACGTCCTATTTCTGGAGAGCATACACTACACTATCTACTTCTTTAGGCGCCGATTGATGTTTCTCCGTATCTACACTATGCAGCTTTTAGTAAATACCAATGGGTTTTGGCATAGCAAACTGTGATTAGTTAGGCCTTGCAATGCTATAGCTTCCTTTGTGCGGGTTAAAATTACTTCCTGTTCTGGTTCAAGATATTTCACTTCACCAACCATTATTGCCATCCCTGGCATCTGTTGTGATAATGTGATGGCAGTCTACCAGGCATTTTCTACTATTGCAAAGCACTTTGGCTCTCTGTTAAGGTCACTGAAACATATGTCAGTTGGCACTGCGAATAGAAGGCGCGGGCTAGGGATCCTGGCATTTGCAGCCTTCCGTGGTTACCTTTCATCAAAGGACTGTTCCTGCATATTTGTTGTGGTTTTTGTTGTGTGGCAAGAATGTGAAGGCCAGTTCAGCAATTCTAAATTTCTCAAAATGTGCCACTTTTATTATGGGTTTTCAACCACTCATCCGTTCTCCACTTGTTCTATGTTATTAATGTACTGGCAAATATTCTCCAGTTGAGGTGAGAAAATTTGAGTACTTTCATTAATGTGATTTAGTGACTTAATTTCAATGGGTTTTGCTTAGCATATTTTTTTGTTTTTCTTATTAAGAGGTGGAGGACTAATGTTTTTCCCTGCCCCACTATTCACAAGAAAGTGTCAAGATGAGATAATGGCGGTGGCATTGGGACTGCCTGGGCATGCAATGGCGTGAGCAAAGAACTGGAAAAGCAACTTAATTAGAGTGAGTTTTTTTTGGGGTAATCTACATCACTACAAAGATGCAACACCTATATTATTTGGCATATTTACGTACTTTTTTTAAAGGAATGAAATTGTTCATTTACTGTGTATGTAGCCTGCTCTTTCTTGTAGTACTATACTGAATGATCTTATACAATAGGATGTTATATTTCATTTTGTTATAACCTTGTGTTTAAAATTAATCCTTTTCAACATCTATTCATGCACTCTGCTGTGGACTGGAACTTGCTGTGAAAAGTTTAAGTTTAAGTACATCTTTTCATTATGTTTGCTTAAAAAGAAGTGTGAACAATGTATAGGGTAGGCATGTTGGCAGCACCGGCGCAACATGGAAAAGGGCAGCTTTGCTAAAATATTCATGCTAACCAGTTTCGTTTGATGTCACCACTAACATGATGCATCTTAACTTCTAATTTGGCTAAGGGGTAAATAAATTCATGTTTATGTACGTCTCGGCTCCGAGTCTGAACTCTACAAGGTGTTCCAATTAGTTATACATTTCTTAACTCTACACGTTACTCCTAGCAGCAAGGTTTTAGCCATTTTAATCGTGCTCCCAGTTATGGAGCATCTCTTAACTGGCTATGCCTCGGAACAATTAAAAAATGGCACTTCAGTGGTGAAACTGATAGAATGCTACTTCCTTACTAATGACAACATAATAAGAGAGTTTCTGCTATCTCGCTAACCAGTAAGTTTCAGTACAAAAAGATGGGTTCTGCTGCTCAGTTCTTATTTTTGCATTACGTTGCAATGCTTTCAGTGCATGGTTTCAGTTCATATTTGGTTGTTTCTCTATAAGAACAAATTTGGCAATTTTATGAGTCTTTTATACTCCCTGTAACAAACATAGACAAACATAGAGTTGTTGTGCCACCTGGTATTTCTTTTGTCATTAGCACTTTAGCAGTCATATGACCGGTATCTTGGCCAGACAGATGCAAGGAATTTCCATAATTGGTTTAAAGGTCCTTCGTACACATGATACCTTTATTTTCTTATTATCTCTGTAATTATTTACTTGTGACAAGTTGAATAAATGTCTGATTTATTATATTCAAATGGACATTTAATTTAGGTTCATGATAAGTGAAATTGCATTTTTAGGATGCTAACATCATGAAGTTACCTTACCTTAATCTGCAAAGTGCACATTCTATTTTCTAATAGTATCGATGGCTTTCTAGCACATTTCATTATCGCTATTTCTGAAGTACATTTCTTTAAGATTTCCTACTATTTCTGTAAATGTATTGTGTTAGAATTCTGAAATGAGTCTTAGATTCTGAAATGTTTAATCTCTTTTGTCCTCTATCAAGTGTTAGGTAAACCTTGGGGCAAGCAGCGAATGGCTGTGGCAGATGGTGTGGATGGCCATGACGGAGTACTTGGTCAGCGGATTAGATGGGGTAGAGGGGATGGAGAAAGGTGTAGCAGATCAGGGTGATAGGTTAAGATGAAGAGACTAGGCTGTTAACGCAGATCGCGATGGGGATGGATGGTATCGCTGAGAATAGTGGTGGAAATTGTCTACGCGGGGCAACTATTTGTTGGGTTGTTAACACAAATCATGACGGGGATGGACAATATCATTGAGAATAGTGGTGGAAATTGTCTACGCGGGGCAACTATTTGTAACTAGATTTAGATGTGCGCCTTGGCGCACGATCCCGTGAAATCCGCACTGATTTACATTTTGTATAATAACAATGAAAATCCAGTGTAAAATATTAATTCATTTTTTAGCTTTCACAAAACAAAGTGGATATCATGAAATTAGGATAAAACAAACAAAATCACGAACATAGTAGCACATGCTTATATACATTCATGAAAATAGCGGAATATTTTGGGGCTCGCCTTGGCTCACGGTTCTGGTAAAAAGTTTGTAAAATACTATATTAAGCATCTGTAGAAATCAAATGAAAAATCTATTCGATGGGTGAAACAATATGTAAATCTTCATTAATACAACATATTTTACTAAAAACTAACTGTATAATCAACAACCTATGCATTGCTTGCCCCAAGGAGTTAGACTGGGACTTCTCCAATAGAATGGTGTATATGACACAAAGAATATCACCGTCACTATGCTCTTGATGGTTATATTGTACAATGGCTTTAGAAGCTGCCTTCACCATGACCCTGGATAGAATCTCAATGACATCCATGGGTAAGAAAGGAAGGGAGATCATGACCCTGTACAATGGCTTTAGAAGTTGCCTTCATCATGACCCTGGATCATATTAGCAAGGATAAAATGTATCAGCCTTACCTTATACATAAAGAACATTTGTACTTTCTTGCCTTATAATATGTATTTATATAGCTTGTGCTTTGGATTTTCTAGTTGCATAAATAAAAGTTCGGGATCTTATCTCATGTGAATTCAACCTATGTCACTGTATATAAATACGATATAAATCTCCCCTAATGATAACAAAGAAACTTCATAAATTTGATTATTGAGTGACCTTTCACTGGTCTAAGGACATCTTTTCTTTGAAAAACTAAGATTCTGATCTCATTGTTTTTTCCTCCTGAATCACGTCCAACTTCCCCAAAATATTGAACAGAAATCACACATTGTAGAAAACATTGCCCAAAACAGAAAACCGACGATCTCGGTAGTCCTAAGGCAGCATATCGGAAGTAAATAAGTGATAAATCCGTGACACGGAGAGGTAAAACACAATAGTCACCATAATTTTACCTCCTTCAGACTGTACGGTTTTGATACTTAGGGCGTGGAAGGTGCAACTTCTTAACATGGTCTCTAGAATAAGCTGCCACATTCGACAAAATCCAGTTTAATGCTATGAAAAAGTTCACACATGAAAGAAAAAAGGATTCTTTTTTGATTACCGACTTATAACCAGCAGATGTAAACGTACATAGAACATATAGCTTGGGGCTTCATACTCGGGTACTTTCTGAAATAGAAATTTATAAGGTTACGGTGGTGAAATAAAATACCGTAACTATGCAATTGGTATATAAAATGAAGTCTTATCTAATAGAACGAGAGAAAAAGAAAGTGTCGGCTAGGACGCCGGCCGTACGAACGAGTGCACGGTTCGCGCGGCGGTGTGAGTCGGCTAAACATCGCAATCTCTCAAAGAAACAACCGAGATGTCACACACTTTCTTGACCGCGAATGACTTGGAGAAAAAATGATATAGGGCATACCATATTCTAAATCGCTAGGAAAATGAATTTTGGGTGGTGGTGTATGCAAAATTTCAAAATGAACAGCCTGAATAGCACTCTGCACCGAGATAAAATGAGCGATGACTGGTCTAAAAGTTGTACATAAAAATAGGGATTAAACCTCCACTGTTACTTAGCGGATGACAAGTATTTGCTCCAAGAGCATCAAAGAGACTAATGATAACCCTAGATGCATTGACCAAAGGTTGAAAAACTTCAATGACATGCGGGCATTTAAAAGAGCCACCGAAATCTGAAAATTGGCAGACCAATCATGTTCATAACAAACACTTACCATTGAATGATGCGAGACACTAATTTAAAACAAAAGCAATAAGATCTGCTCATGCATGCACGGAATTCAAAAGGATGGTTTGGACACCAGAAAATATGGGAATGATTATTAGAGGGAGCTAATGATGCACAAGAATCACAAAATAACTGCTCACCCCTATCTTTGATGTCAGACCTGACGAGGTTTAGCCACACAATTCACTTTCCAGGAGAAGTATCAAACTTAGCTTCCAGTATCTAATGGAACTTTCTATCGCGTCAGACACGATCGAAAGGAGCTACTGCACACACCAATAAGAGCAATCATTATAATTTAGAAGGAAGAATACCCGAAAACAAACAACCCACGGTTGCTTTTGCATATAACGACCACATTTCCAAAAAGTTGCATAAAATTTATGCCTCTGCTATCAAATATTACAATATAAGGATCAGAAGTGACAGCAGCAGAATCTTATAAGGTTGAAGTGATACAACTGAACAGATAAGCGATGTTCCAATGGTTATATTATCTATTTATTAAATAGTTATCTGCATAAGCACCATTCAAGATTAACCACCGATTCAGCGGTGCTTAATCAAGCACCAATGCTAAAAAATTAATACAGCAGAGCCACTATGAAACTATTAATATAGAAAATGGGTAAAGATGTAAGCAGAGCAGGCATAGCTCAACCATTTCCTCTACATTCATAATTGAACTACAAATGTTCATATACTGGTTGCACTTGCCAATCAAGTAACCAAATGGGTAGTACTAAGATGAATGACTCTCCAAGTATTTGCGTTGTACTGAAAATAACTTTACCGTAAACGTTCGAAAATTTATTTTCAAGTATACTTTGGTGTTTGGTCATGACCAAACATCAGCTGTAAGCTGATTACTTTACTCTGCTAGGGTCTAATTAAAGAGCAACTTAACTCTGTTACCTGTATAAATATGTCCGTAAATGTTCTGGAATCTACTTTCGAAACTATTTTCGTGAAAAGTTCACCATGCAATTTATTTATGGGCTAAATATTATTAGTTGACAGGCCATCAGAGATAAGGCTAACCACACGATTTTTAGCACGCCGTCACCATTCTAAGAAGAAAAACAGTATACATTCTAATGCTCATGTTACTGAACACAAAACCTGTAGCTTCGTTGTAGTTGTACACAACATTTGGTGCCCATGTCTGTAGTAAAATACCGATTGCTACTTGGATCCGCATGATCTGGATTCTTTTTCTTAGCTGAATGACTGGATTCTTATTCTTAGCTGAATGACTGGATTATCTATAAGCTACATACTACAATCAAGTTCGCTAAATGAGAACACACCTAACAATGTATCAGTGCACACATGAATAAGAAACTGAAAAAAGGTATTCATTAGGACACTCGCTAATTGGAACTCTTAAAGCTGCAAACTACAGCCAAACTTGCTAATACGTGACACACCCTGCAATATTTGTGGTACAGATTCCCCAAAACCATAGGAATCACATTAAAGACACAGCCTGGTTTGTAAGTCTTCAGCTCCCTAAACCATCCGTGCTTTTATTTTCAGTTGCAACTATTTAATAGGGAAGCACACTTGAATATGCATCACAAATGACATGGACCAGAGAGAGGCTGACCTATTATTGGAGATCCAACTGCTCATTGAACAGGTTGTGAGCAGCGGGAGCAAATGCTCCAAGCCCAGGACGTAGTAAGTTTTGTGAGAATAGGTGGCGTTCTCCGAACTGCATTTGAAAAAATTGCATATATGCTCATATCACTTGTACCTAGAATTGATTTTACACAAGAATGGTGTAACGCTCATATTAAATTGCAGTCCACTACTTGGATGCAACAACTGAACCAAATGCAGAATAAATTAAAATACACAAAAGAAATGGGCATACAGCGAAGATTTACCTGTCCAATTCCTTCGATCAAGTCTGTCAAGTGTCTAGCAACTTACTTAATTGTTCATCGAACAAATTAACATGCTCCCTCCCAATGTCCCAAGTCCAACCAATATCCCGGAATTGGTAGGCTAGTCAAATAGGCAATAATTCACACGGAGAGAGCTTTCTCTTTGCATTCGGCAAGTTACAACCTGCGGTCAGGTAGGACAAAAACAAAATCAAGTTAGCTAGCTGAAGCGCACAAAATGCAAGTGTGGAGACATTTGGAACCCAACCATTCCATATAGATAAGAACATAATTTAAGAGAAATCTTATAAAATAGTAATAGACCTTAATTATCACGTATAGATGCCAAAATAAGTTTTGAGAAGCAGAACATGATCATATAATGAATATCATATCTTACCTTGTTGCAATAACCAGTCAGTGAAAATTAGGAGGGCATGTTCATGGATCTACGGATGCTTAAATTTCTCAATATAAATCCATCAAATATTAATATATTTCTATTGCAAAAAAATGAGGAAAATGAAAGATAAAAGAAAGTATCTGCACACACACAAAGACGATATGTTCTAGGAATTACCACACAATGCATATCCGTCTCCATCACACATATTCCCCTTCCACTAAAGGGAGCAGGCCGGACTGCAGAAATAATATTTATTAAGCCATCTCCTAACATTGCTTCGTGGTGCTTCACCTTGAGAATTATAGAAGGCAATATTCATTGAAGAACATAATTTTCTTCTAAGCTTTACCATAAGAACAAAGAAATTAGGAAATCTTAAAACGAAATGCTAACATAAACATGTGAGATTCTGTACTGAAGAAGTGAGCTCACCTTCTGGCTCAACTTGGTACTATACTGTAGTACTTAATACTGCCGAGATAACATAAATTTATTGTAATCTTTACCATAAAATCCACATGAGATTGGCTTTTCTGAAACGAAATGCAAACATAATATAAAAGAGCATCGGAAGAAGTGACCTATTAATCCAGCATATATATAAAATAACCTACAATTGTGATATGATGTACTAAACACCACAGAATGGACAATGGTCAGCATGTGAAATTCATAATTATCCCATACCTAGTTTATCCTATACCAGAAAATAAATGAATAAGCATTGCATCTTGCCGATTCACTATCTCCACCTTGTCGTAACTCCTTATCCTGCAAGAACAACACATAATAGAGCGAGAAAGTCTGAAGTTTCCATATGCCGGAAATTGAATCAATCTTGTTACTGAAGAGTAGTTACTCCACCTTCCAGTTCGTCTCAGGATAAGATAATTGGCTGTGCTCTTGGATGGTTCCCTCTACGGGGAAAAATGGAGAAGGAGGGCAGACACCTGGGCTGGTCTTGGGTGCCCTCCTAGACGAATTGGGCGCTGCACCACTCTCTGTAGCATATTTTTTTGGCCAAGAACAACGACGACCGAATGAAACTCACAGCGCCCTCCATTGGAAAAAATAGGAAGAAGAGGGGAAGAAATTGACCTGCTAGTCGGCGTCCTCCTTGACAAATTGGGGCCTCCTGCGGCTCCCCCCTGCAGTAGTCGCCGGCCCCCTAGCGAGGGTTGCTGCTCCTCGCGGCTGCTGACCAGGAGATGTCAGCGTCGGCGTCGACCGCGCGAGGCGGCGCTGGTCCCGGCGATGGCGACGACAAGGCGGCGCTGCCACTGCTCCCAGCGACGGCGACATCAGCGGCGTGACAATGTGCTACCTCGGGCGGTCGCAGCGTCGACGATGCAAGGCAGACGCGGCGCGGCACACCGCGAAGGGCACGCAAGTGCTGGCGGCATCCTCCGCGCGTGCCGCCTCGTCGTGGTCGTGCCTCCCCACCATGTGCACGGCTGCGGCGGCCCAATGGAGACGGCCAGCGAGCGGGGAGGCGGGGTGCGGCGGCGCGAGGGAAGGGCCGGCGGCTCGGGAGGGCGGCGGCTCGGGAGAGATGAGGAGCGAGGAGAGGAGGAGGGGACGGCGGCGCTAGGGCGGAGCGAGGAGGCGGGGTGCGGCGGCGCTGGCGCGGCGGAGCTCGGGTGGCGGCGGGGCGGGCGAGGGGAGCGAGCAGAGGAGGAAAAGGGGCGGCGCGACGGGAGGTCCAAGAGCGACGCGCGAGGATTAGGGTTGCGTGCTCTCTCCCCGAGGCCGGGCCGGGCGGGCTTTCCCTGACCCGTGGATAAAATGCGGGTCTGCGGGAGGGCCTCGCTGCCCTGGACGAAATCGACCGCCGAGATCGCGCCACGTCAGCTCGATCGGACGGCCGAAAATCCAAAGCGCTGTGAGAGCTCCATGGGGGTGCAGCAATCATACAGTGGGATAGTTTCTGGTTCCCGTGGTATCGGTTAAGGGAGGCTCAAAATGTCAAACCAAACTTTTCTCGCTTGCTACTCACAATAAGTAAAAACATTTTTCTTGGAACTAATAATTGTCTTTTTATGCTTTTTTATGATGCTACTTTTTTGGGTACAATAATCATAATTGGCGGGGGAGCTTATACAAAAGCAGAAAGGCAGAAAAGAATGGTGTGAATTATACTAAACTGGTATATATATCTTACTGTAGTACCTCAATGGGATGGTGTATCTGCAAGATACTAAAGCAGTTAAATTATAGGCTAATTTTTAATAATAAAATAATCTACAACTTATAGTTTAAATTTGACTTGATTCTGCCATTTGCGCGATAGCGCAACGGGTCATCTAGTTTTGATAAAAGCCGTAGCCCAAGCTATTCCAACATTTCTTATGTCATGTTTTTACCTCACAAAGGGCTTTTGTGATGAGCTTAGTGCTATGATAGCAAAATATTGGTGGAGCCAACAAGATAAGGAGAACAAGATCCATTGGCTGAGTTGGAAGAAATTAATCAAACCAAAAGGTCAGGGTGGTTTGGGTTCCGTGACCTGCACGGTTTTAATATTGCTATGCTCTCGAGACAGGTCTGGAGGTTTATCCAAAATCCAGACAGCCTTTGTGCAACAATTTTGATGGCCAAATATTTCCCAAACTGTCACATTCTCGAAGCTGAACCAACTGATAGCATGTCCTACACCTGGCGAAGTATTCTCCATGGTGTCGAGCTGGTCAAGGAAGGAGCAGTGTGGAGAATAGGGGATGGAGAACAAGTTAAAATATGGCAGGATCCGTGGATTCCAAGGGCATGGTCACGGAAAATTATGACACCTCGTGGGGACAGTATACTGACTAAGGTGGATGAGCTTATAAGTCCAGTAATAGGACAATGGGATCAACAACTGGTTGTGGACACGTTTTCAGCAGCGGAAGCACGTATGATATTAGACATGCCTCTTCGAGATGGAGCGGTCGATTTTATTGCTTGGCAGTTTGATCCTCGCGGTCTTCATTCGGTCAAGAATGCTTACAAGTTATTTACTGAACTTGAAATGCAAAGAACCGGAACTGATGCTAGCTCTAGTCTGCAAAGACCAGAAGTCCTTGGAGGAGGAGGAAAGCAGAAATGGTGGCGTATCTGGAAGCTCAAGTGCCCAAATAAAGTCAAACATTTTTGGTGGAGATGTGCACACAGTTCCCTCGCCATCAGAGATAATCTAATTAGAAGAGGAGTTTCTATAGAAAACACAAATTGCCTGTTCTGCAACCGTGCTCTTGAGGAGGGTTGTCACCTATTTGTGAAGTGTAAGGAAGTGAAACCACTTTGGAGGTTACTGGGGTATGAAAATCTGAGGCAAAACCTGGAGACAAGCAGTAGCATTGAAGCAGCGATGGACCTTATCTGGAGTTTGCCAGAAACACAAAAGATACAAATCATCACCATGTGGTGGCTATGGTGGCAGGAACGAAACAGAATACGAGAGGGAGAAATTCCAATGCACACACCGAACCTAGCACATCGGGTTAAGTGCACAGCAGCTGAATATTTGTCCTCCTTTGCAAAGGATACAAACCAGATGGGTTCAAAGGAGGGGAGCTGGAGACCACCGTCCGAGGGTACTATAAAGATTAATACTGATGGAGCCTTTGTGGAGGGACAAGCTCTTGGAGCATGGGGGATCATAGCGCGTTCGGTTGACGGACAAGTTGTTGAAGCGCGAGCTGGCAGCTCAACCGCCATTCATGATGCTTTCTCAGCGGAGCTCAAGGCAATGGAGGAAGCCTTTAATCTTGCAGCAGAGCTAGGCGTGATCAGAGTTGTATTTGAAACTGATGCTCAAGTGTTAGCTATGGCGCTGAATAGTAAGAAGCCTGACTTTTCAAGGGAGGCGGCGATCATTGAGGATCTCAAGGTTCAGAGTAAAACATGGTTTTCTTCTTGTTCAGTCCTATATACCAGGCGAGCTACTAATAAAGCTGCTCATGAATTAGCCAAACATGGTCTTACATGTGATGTAAACTCCATGTTGCGGTGGGAGTATGAGGTGCCGGAGTGCGCCAGTACTGCTGTAATGGGCGATTCTGCCCAGATTGTTGCGTAATAAAGCTATATGCTTTCTCTCAAAAAAAGTCAGAGATGACGATGTTTTCGGTATTTTGGAGGTGGTCAGAGATTGTTTTACCCACCCCGCACTGTCACATATTGAGCTCCTGCTGCCGGTGCTGTTGACACAGTACCCCACCCTTCTTTCTGATCTCCAAAGAGCTCTGTCTGAGTTGGGTTACCTGCCGAACTTGAGGTAATCCTGATAACACAGACTGATGTGACCTTGTAAAACTGAGAATACTGTGGAGAACCATTAAGACCGGCCTTATGTAATCTGTGAATATCACACACAGAAGAATATGACAGAATTGAGAACACTGGAGATAGGCAATGCGGAAGAAGATACTGCAAGTTTGACAAAAGAGTGGGAATCAAACTACTGATTTCTCGTTACCTTTAGAGATTGTGTTGTGGCACTTGATCCCTGTATTACTCCTCCTGGAGGTCCTGACTTCTTGCTCCTCCTCGGTGTGGGTTTGGCCGCTACGACATCGCCAGATTGATTTCAGGTTTTGCGCAGCCGCGGGGTTTCTTGGCTGCTGTTGGTTCATGCTTCCTACTACCCTCTCTCTCCGTTAAGTTTTGCCCTGTTTTTTTCCGACCAAAGCAGCAGCAATCCCGTCGGGTTTGTGCTGCTGCTCTCTGATTTGGCTACGTTTTGTCTTTCTTCTGTCCTGTATCATCAATTCCTGAACTGATTAGCTGTGGAGAGGATATCATCAACTCCCAAAGGTAGCCTAGCTTGTTTGAGCATGGGACCTAAAAGAGTCATGTAATCCTGAAGAATGTGATAATTCCGCACAAGGAAACTACACATGTCATTCAAGTTATACTATTTCTGATCTCACTAATACCATTCAATATTAAGAAAGTTAGCGTTGCTAATTAGTATGATATGACCAAATTTTGACCATTGCATAAGTATGAGCAGCGGACTTGCATATGATTTCCTAGTCATAAGTTGTACTGTACTACTGTGTAAAAGACCAATGTGTGTATTTTCATCTTGCTTATAAAAAGCTGAACATGGCTGGCAGGAATTCCTCTCCTAGGTTAACTGCAAAGAAGAAGAAATATCGTCTGGCTTGTGAAAAATGGCAAAGATGAAAATACACAGGCAAACAAAATATCGTCTGGCTTGTGAAAAATGGCAGTTTTATCCTAATCAATACAAAAAAGGCTTTCACTAAATGCAGTTGCCTTCAGAATCAATAAAATCAAAAGAATTAGGGAATTAAGAGAAATATGATTAGAGAATTTACTTACTGACAAAAATTTACAAACCTTCCAAATAAGAAATATAACATCTAGTAGGCTGACCATTTACAATAACAGGAGCCCTGATGCTAAACCACGACATCCACACACCAATTAGACAAATCAGACCTGGAAAATAAACTTACAAAAGCATTCCACCAGTCGTGACGATCCTGGCTGTCTTCTGTGGCCTGCATGAGCAAGCAAGGATCCACTTGAGCTGGGCGGATTTGGTGGAGTAAGAGGCCACGACAGAGGCAGCGGACCAGGGCAAGAGGTCACAGAGGTCGGCGCCAGGTGGGCGTGATGAATCTGAGCAAGACCAGGGGAGGTCAGAACATGGGCCCACATGGCAGGAGCAGCCCACCAGCAGGGCAGAGTCACGGGAGCGGCTGAGCTGTGAGAATGCAGCGATCCTAAGAGCGTCCCCACTCGTTGGCGCTCCCCACGCCCAAATCCGGCGAAATTTTTGTTCGGATTGGAGGAAGATTTGGCGTGGGGAGCGCCGAAGTTCCAGCCGTCCCCCCGGCAGGAAACCCCCAACCTCGACCATTTGACATATTTCAAACAAATTCAACATAAAATTTAACAAGTTCGGCAAACAAGAGTACGAAAATTATCGAAACAAATTTGGCGATAATCGGTACAATGTTTAACAAGTGCTCGAAACAAATGAAGCACACAATTTAACAATTTTTCAAACAAATTAAGACAGACTAGTTGGCGTCGGCGTTGGCGTTGCCTCGGAGCCTCCATATGTGCTCCACCGGATCATCTTGCGACGGTCGATGCATTGTAGAGTCTCGAATCTCCTGACGCATAGCAAAGAAGGCGGCCCATGATGGAGGCACCTGGTGATTAGGGCTGTGGAAGAGGACCCTCTCTCTCATATGGTGCTTCTTGCTCGGCCGGAGGAACCGGATGCTTTCGCTCATCTTCAATAATCATATTGTGTAGACACACACAACGAGTTCATCACCTCCCACATCCGATCTTTGGACCAAGTCATAGCGGGGAACCGGACGACGACAAATCTCTGGCTGGAGGACACCAAATGCACGCTCGACGTCTTTTCGGCAAGCTTCTTGTTTCTTGACAAACTCGCAAAGTTTGGGGGTGCTAGGGTTGGAGATAGTCTTCACAAATGTTGCCCACTTTGGATAGATACCGTACTGCAAGGTAGTATCCTTTGTTGTAGTGCCGACCATTGATCACATAGTCCACAGGGGGAGCATGACCCTCAACAAGCTTGGAAAAGACCGGGGAGCGATTTAGGACGTTGATGTCATTGTTGGATCCGGGCATACCAAAGAAAGAGTGCCAAATCCGAGAGATCATGGGTAGCCACCGCTTCAAGTATCACGGTGCAGCCTTTTTTGTGACCCTTGTACATTCCCTGCCACGCAAACAGACAGTTCTTCCATTGCCAATGCATGCAGTCAATGCTTCCAAGCATCCCTGGAAAACCCCTAGCTTCATTTATTGTAAGGATCCTCTGAGTGTCTTCGATAGTGGGTGATCTCAAGAAATAGTCCCCGAACACTGCTATGACGGCCCCGCAGAACCGGTAGAAACAATCAAGGGCGGTGGACTCCGCCATCCGAAGATAGTCATCTGCAGTATCACCGGGAGCTCCATACGCCGAGCATCCTCATAGCCACTGTGCACTTCCGCGATGACGAAAATCCAACCAAACCGGTGCAATCCACCTTGCATCCGAAGTAGGGATCAAAGTGGCGGATGGCATACACAATTTGCGAGAATAGCTTTCTTCTCATCCTGAAACGACGCCGGAAAACACTCTCACCGTGCAATGGATTGTCGGCGAAGTAGACGGCGTACAACATGCGGTAGCCCTCCATTCGCTCTCTCGGCTTGCACTTCCGGCGACTCGGTGCCGACCCACCACGTCGACCAGTTGCCAGTCCGGCGTACATGCTTGCCAAGCAACCGAGGATCATCATGTGCTCGTCGTCTTGGGCGGCTGCTGCCATCTCTTCTTGCATAAGCTCGACGAACATCTGCTCCTCCTCTTCGTCCGAGTCCATGGCCGGCGAGGCAAATGGACGAACACCTGATGGGCGTGGTCGAGGCAACCCGAGCCGCGAGCGACGAGGAGCAGGCCAAAGTCGGAAAACAGGCCGGCGGAAGAGCAGCTAGATAGGCCGTCGTCCAAAGACGGCGGAATATAGGCAGGTGGGGAAGGAGGGGCGGCGGAATCTGGGCAACAAGTCGGCGGGGTGGTGCCGGCGGCGAGAGAGATACGAGGGGTGGGGGAGATTTTGAGCGACGTGGCGGTGGGGTTCGTGCGTCGAGTCACCGACGGATCGGGCCCTTCCCCGCTTTTCACTCGTCGGAGTCCCCGAGCGCGCCCCGGGGGCCGGGGATGGCGTGGGCTCGCCGGATGGATGAAGGGCCAAATCCGGACGAAAACGAGGAACCGGGGGCGCGACTGGGCCGAATTTCGCCGTCCGGATGGAAAAAACGTCGCTCGGGGGCCTCGTCGGGGGATGAGTGGAGATGCTCTAACAAGATTACATGTTGTAAGTAATAAGAGACACGCACGTGACGCACGCATCAAGTGCAATCACAAAATGCACAGTAGCTCCATAAAAATCACATCCTTGCCCTGCTGCACAAACATCTTCAGCCTCCCATACACTGCTATCAACTGCTCAATGATGCCGCAGACGTAAAAATCAATGTATCACTAAGAGTTCAGGTAAAACATTATTGCAATTCAGAGCAGCTGTAGCTCGCTTCTTATAAAAGCACAGCACAAAATACCTCCAACGAAAGAACAACGCAGTGACCAGAAACAACAGGCTCAAACTGTGCAAGTATGAGACAAGTAATGTTCCCTAGAGCCACAACCAGATGCTTTCGCCTGGATGGGTTCTCCAAAAAATACAAACAGCGTTTTTTCTGAGTTAAGATTTCCTTTTTATATCAACAGGGAGGGTATCTCCGGTTCCATTAAAATGAAACCACCGAAGCAGATCCAGGCTCAAAAATAACAGGCTCGAAAAGAGAAAAATACTGGAAAGAGTAAATCTAGCTATTCTAGAAGATCGACTTAAGAAGTTATCCCACTACTCTTTTTATTACAAACTTCCCAATAAGCCTTTTCTGAAGACGAAACTACTCAAATAACGCCAGGGAGATCGCAGGCAGGGGACTCATCGACAACAACAGCTTGTTTCAGCTTCTTCAGCGGAGCAGATCCCAAGTTTGGCGACCAGCATTATTTCTTAGTTAAGATACGTCCATGGGTACATTCCTTCTTCTCATGCACGCATTCACTCTTCCTTCTGGGAGTATCACCGAACTCATACTCAACCTCTATAATTCTAGACACGGTGTAATGCTTGCTATGAATAATATTTTTTGCAGCATGTAGGTCAGCATCGTCTTCCCCTTTCTTGCGTTCAGCTGAAATCATATGCCTGCAGTTACATAAAAAAAGGCAATAGTATGTTAAGCAGGCAGATAAACTACAGGAGCGTATACAATAATACAATTACATAGGAACTTCAGCCTAGTGTTTAATAATCAATATTTTTTGCATACAGCAGTACAGGAGCTGTTTTTCAAAGGAGTAGGATATACTATTTGCTATGTACTATTTCAGAATGACTAAACTAAGGGTGTGTCAGATGGAAAATACATTCATGCTCATGGGTGGCAAACGCCCCCTACATCCAAAAAAAATCGTGGTAATTCAGAAAATGGTTAAAAAAAATCTGAATCCTTTTGGGAACCAAAGATGGTCAACTATTGTAGTTGTATAAAAAAATTCGTGAGGAAATTGCTATCACTGTATCCTGGTAAAAAAGACAAAATCGAACAAGGCCCATGTCCATGTACTATTCACGCTATATTCGTCATAAACTTGTCTTTTTTGCCCAGCCATGGGAATCATTTCAAGCCCAAACATTTTTATACGAGTACAATAATTGATCATTTTTTGTTTCCAGGAGGATTAAATTTTTTCAATATTTAAAATTATCACGAATTTTAGGATTTATGGGGTGCATAGCACGCATGTGCCAAAAATTCACGTCCCAGATGGAAAATACATTCATGCTCATGGGTGCCAAGCACCCCGTACATCAAAAAAAAAAAAATCATGGTAATTCAGAAAATGCTAGACGGCTCATAAACATGGGCCTGCTTCACTTCTGCACCAATTATCGTCGGCACTGGTTTATATATGCAAAACCAACATACACAAATACAAAAAGCAACATGACTTAAATGGTATTAGCATTTTGAGCAGCAAAGAGACTGAATTTGTTTCAACTGCAGGAGTTACAAACAGAAGAAAGCCCAACTTAACAATTCAACATATATACTGGAGAGTCATAGAACAACTAGTAATAGGTAATGCAAATGTATTCTGGCATAAGACAGACTAAACTAATTGAGATCCATCCGTTTTCATGCCTAGGTTCATCAACAGAAGTGTATCCATCATCCAGCACAGCCTTCATTTTTTTCTAAGAAAAACTATCAGTTAAAATGTGACGTGAGCTTGCAAATTTGTGCCTTTGAATCCTAAATGAGTTGGTCATACACACAATCCTTTTTTTTATTGCCAGCAGAGACTGATGCAGTTCCTAGAGTTTATATTTTAGCTATATGAATACACTAGGTAGGCTACACAGTTCCTGGAGTTCTAACGAATATCTCTGAATCACTGAATCATCATTACCTGTGCTACACATTTGTACTCTGAAGCTCGAGGTTGAAGTAAATAGCTTTCAGGGACCCTATGACCCAAGGTTATATTGCTTATGTAGTTGTAATTACTAATTAGGGGGATTACGTGAGATGCAACAAGCTGGTATGCTGATATTTAATTTCCACTTTCTAGTGTTAAACTACTTCACATCGTATTGACATGCAAAATGGAGAACACTGAGGGGTAAACTGCATATATTCAATATATTCAGGAGGTATAACTGAAAGCTGCTGGTGCAGCGTTAGACTTAGGAAACAAAATGACCAAGCATGTCCCTCATTGAGGCCCTCACTGGGATGTGTACATGCACAGAGTTCTCTAGGAGGAAAGGAACATGCATAACACTTGCTCTGTACAAGCAGAATAAAGACTGCAAAAAAGAAGTGTCACAGTTTCTAATAGCCTAGCCACTTTGGTGAACATGTGATGCACAATTAACGAACATGTAACAACAGCAGAATAAGTAACCTATCACAAATTGTGTAGTGTAAAAAGTAGCTGCTAAATCATATTTTTGCACCAGCATAACAAGTAGCGAAGGCTCCGCAACTGATTGTAAACCAGTAATGCATAAAAGCAACTAAACAGGGGAGGATTTAGTTGCCAAGCAAAATAAATCTTAGCAATTTAAAAGAATGTAAATTGTAAATAAGTAGACGCGGGTACGCGGCATTAGCCATGCAACTAGACTGAGTGGTGGCATGCAGTTGAGGACTGCCTTAGAGCTTCAGGTCCACTACTTCGAGTGCTTAGGCTAGCAGATGGTGATGAGGTTCCTGCCATGCCTGAAAATACAGCACTAATGAGGTTTGCAAAGGAGAAGATAAATCAGGACTTTCCACAACAAAACAAGAAACCTTTTCTCAAGATGGTCATGGACATTGTTGATAAACGTTGGGAGACTCAAATGGATCATCCATTGTATGGTGCAGCTTAATTTGTATTTGAACCCTGGAAAATTCTTCTCCATTAAGGATAGTGGTGATGCTGCTTTAGTTGGGGAGTTAAGAAGTTACTTTAATGATGTCCTTGCAAAAATGGTACTTGATGTTGAAATTCGAGATTAATGAACAATCTGTTCTCTATGAGAACCGGCGAGGAACCTTTGCTAATGTGATGGCAATCCAAAGCATGGACAAAAGAAACCCTCGTAAGTCAACTAATGCAAGAAGCAAATTAATTTCAGCAAGTTATTTTCTTTACAAACTCCTAATGCATAGGGCAATCGATCTACAAAGGTTCTCAAAGCTTATTGTTACTCTATGTGCTTCATCATCCGGTTGTGATAGGAATTGGAGCACATTTGAATTTGTGAGTAACTTGTGAACCTAACTTATTTCCGTGTTCTGGTTGTGGAGTGTGGACAACTAGACCTATTTATGTTCTCGACCTTGGCTATGTAATATGTAACACACTCATGTTTGGCATCCTATTTTGCACTTACACTCTCATTTACTCTCTGTTTTTTTTTGCCATTGTTAATCTATTAAAGTATTAAGTCAAGTTTTAACACACCAATTTGTTCATCTTTATGCAGATTTCTGTTGTGCAAGGAAGAAATGGGAAAAAAGATGGGAGAAATGGATGTTATGTGAGCCCAACAACCAGCAAATTCAAAGTATTTACCTATTTATGTCTACTCACGCCTACCATATTATTCATCACCAATTTGTGTAAAAATTAACTAAGGTGTCACCTCGCTTCGCGCTTTAAGCGCCTAGGCATTGAGGCGCCCCTCATCGCTTTAAACCGCCTTCATGCCTTAAAAACCATGGACATGGCATTAGCCATGTCATGTAAAATATTATTTTATCGGCACTCTTCATGCAAGGATCCTAATTGAGTTTACATACCAATCAATGGCTAGCTTCTCCATAAAGCGATTCCAAAACCTGATTGTGTTCTTTTATGAAACACAAATCTGAATCCTAAAGATGTTCTAAATTTAACCTATTCTTGGACTTATGGACAGGAGAATGTACGTATGACCATGTCAAGGTAAGGAAGCGACCATGAATTTACATTGTCCAGTCCATATATAATAAATTAATACATGTTTGTGAATTATGAACAACTCACGCTACACTGAGGGGGATTTTCCTTTTAAAAAAAGCAAGAGAGAAGAACTGCAGAGATATTATTTCTTTTCTATGGTGACAGATAAGATGAGAATATATGTCAGCTATATTCATCAAGAGAATAGATTCCAACTCACATCTATACTCACAAAAAATATTATAAGTTGCTGAAACTCGTAGTTATAGACATTCATCGATCGGTTTCTGCATTTGCAGAATTAAAGAGCTCCAAAAGGTTCCACAGAATAACCGGTTTGCTTTTTATTGATTCATCGATCGGTTTCTCTTGTTCTAAACAAGGCCATTTCATAATTTGGCTCTAACTTTGATCATCAATTTGAGCAAGAAAATATATGTTATATGCCACAGAAAGCATACAAATGGGTCAAACATTATGTGGCATACAACATATTTTTGTTGCTCAAAACGGTAGTCAAAGTTGGATCCAATTTACAAAGTGGCCTTGTATATAGAAAAAAAGGAGGGAGTATCTTACAGATAGGACGATGAACATAGCTAGTATGCATGACATACAGCCAAATAAATAAAAACAGCAAGTTTGATTTCCTTGACGCAGCTACATCCAGAACGCCACCGGGGAGAATGACGAGAGTTGCTTAGACACAGGACAAGAGGTAGTGTTCCTGTCTTTGATTCGCAGATTGCCCTCACGATCGTACCTGAGACGAAACGTGGTCATGTTGAGCACGCAGCCATCAGAGTCACCAAAAGCATCCCTGAACTCTAAACCATCGGCCGCCACGCAATCAACAAGGAAAAACCTGGAGTTGCCCATGTAGGTGAGAGTAGCCCCTCGCCCTTTAGCTAACTGATGTGGTGGGCTCCACATCTTGTGGTCCTTGGCCATCTTCCAGTTGGGCTGCTGCAATGTGCTGCTGGTGTTACTGTTGAGGGAGGGAACTTGGCAGGAGCAGATGTAGCCATCTCGGTGTAGCCCAACCCATGCATCTAGCTCGGCGTCAAAGTAGCCTTCAAGATTGAAAGGCAACATCCAATCCCCATGGCGCCTCCATTCACGGTTCTTGGTGTCAAAGGAGAATGTGACACCACCGCGGACACGGTTGATGTAAGCGGACACAAATATGGTGTGTCCGTCCGGGTGAAGGGCATAGGATTGGATCCTTTCATCCTTGGTGAAGGGTGCCGGAACGCTTTTCCAGGACCAGTCAGTGCTCGGGCACAAAGGGTTGACCATGTCATCCTTGGTGGCGGTCAGGACTTCAAAGGAGTGAGGCTGCAACATGAAGTCGTAGGAAAACGCAAACAGCACGTCGCCGGCAGTGAAAAAGAAGTTGGCAGTATTGTGAAGTGAATCAGGTAGGGGATTTCCCATTGCCAGAGCAGCATCTTCCGTGTCGAAGACCACGGTTGCAGCATATTGGTTGCTAGTAGCTATGATGTTGCTTCCCAGTGCTGCAAAGCTCATGGCACGATTATACACAGGTGCCACTAGCCGGGCGACAGGGGGGGTGCTTAGGTCTGGGCTATCAGCGTCAAGCTTGCGGATCGTGAAGCCCCTGTGCCAGTCATCTAGAACGAGATAGAGGCTCTTGTGCTTCTTGCCGCTGCGGTGGTCATGGCAGTTGGCCTGACCATCCTCGGCCTGCCATCGTCGCTTAGACATCCTACTACAAACAAACAGGAGACAAAAGATGGGATTTTTGTTAGATGAGAGCAATCGATCTCATCTTGTGGGCGTCCGGGCGGATCTAGATATAGAGCTCATACCTGGAAACCAAATCGCGCACGGGAAGGAGACAGGGTGGGCGCGCGAGAGCGTTTGTTTGTGTAGACGGGAGCACGAGTCTGTTTCGGGGTTGGAGTTGGTTCCGGGGTCGGAGTAGGTTCCTGGGAGGAGAGAGGCGGCGGCGGAGAACGGAGCAGAGGGGGTGGAGGCGAGGAATGGACCGGTCTCGAGCCCGAGTGACCCTTTTTCTTTTTGACATGAGCCCGAGTGAAACCGGGTCGGGGTGGAACCAAAACGCTCGTCTCCCCTCGCGTTTCTGGCCGGGCGACTGACGCAGCTACCGCCCCGACCACCCCTTGCGGCGGCGCCGACCGTCGACCGCCGCTGTTGAAGACGGCAGCTGGTCCACCGTCTCGCAACCATTCAGTCCGGATCTCCACCGCCTCCTTTTGCCCATCCCGTAGCTGGCTGCTCCTTCCGTTCCGAGGCCGCCGACGCCAAGATCCCTCCGCCGCCTGTCTTCTCCGGCATTGTAAGTAATATCCAATTCGTGCCCTCCTCTCCCCATCTACTGCTAGATGTGGAGTTCGATGACTCTGTGGGATCAGATTTTTGATCTAGGGTTCATCGATGAGGTAGGACAATTGTAGCATTGCTGGGTCGGCTTCAGTTTGCTAATCCTAATATTCCGTACGTGTTTTGCAATTTGTCAATACCAGGCTCTGTATGTAGTATCTTGGATCGATTCAGCTTGATGTAAATCTGCTCGTTTCTCCAGATGCTTTAGATTAGATCGACTCTCTCGTCGGATTCTAGTGCTGCAGACAACCTCCTGGTAGTCTTGGAACAAGACACTAAACTTATTCATCGCAAGTGATTTTTAATCAAGCCATGTAACACAAGCTTGTTCTGTGGTGTTTTTTTTTTTTTTAGTTCTGTACCAAAATAGATTTCGAGCTGCCTTGTTGAGCAAAATTTCCCAGAATCACCTTGATGTTCCTATCATCGGTTTTCTTTGCTGGATTTAGTTACTTTCTTGTGTGTTGAATAGATTCGTAAGAAGAATAGAAACAAAACTGTAGCTTTTCCTTTCTGCTCTAGCCTACTTTTGATACTCATTTCAGTGTCCTGTTTACTGGACTTACTTACTTGTGCATATCAAATACAGGTTTTGTCCTATTTATTTTGAGCCACCTTGAAGATAACAATATCAGGTTGATCCAACCTTTCTGTTAATATTACCGTAGCTTGAGCGTTATACCGCTACATTGGATTTTCTTGAATTCATGAAAAATTGATCATATCTACACATACAGTTATAGCCTACTTTTCACTCATAATTTACTACTCGTATGTGTTGTGAGTAGACTAATTTGCACTCTTGCCTTTACAGTTTGCACTGTCGATCTTACTAGAATGTTTTTTTTTTATGGTTCCCACCTGAATTTTGTGTATATATATGAGCAGACCCAAAAGACCTTAATGGTTTTTACACAGGGTAAGGCAGAGAGAGCTGAGAGGAGGGAGACATCAGGTTGTGTAACCCGATAGGCAGGGCAACCTTGCAGCCGCGGCTAGCTCTTGGTAGACGGGCAAGCGAGCTTGCCAGTAGCGAGATTCTTCTCGGCACATCTGCAGCAGGAGAGGAAGTCAAGTCCACTGCTCAGGGAAAGCAACGGCATTTCTGTGTCGCTAGAGGTTCCAAGGGCAGAGCAAGGTGAATGTCAACGCCGAGTCAGCAGGCACGGTCTCTGGTGCCTCATATTAGTGAAGCAAACAGACGTCTGTGTCACCGGGGAAGCGGTATCCAACCACCGCCCAGAATCTTTGCGCGAAGGTGCCCTCAAAGGAATATTTGGTTGGCTGTCTTGATGGGAGCTTGGCAGACAAGGCAGAACGCCTCTGCGGCGGACAGGATGTTCTTACGCGTGCTCTGGACATGAGCCAGGTGAAAAACTGCACCTTCGATGGTGCGAAGTTCTTCTAGACAAAGTCATGGTAGACACGTCCAGGGCGCCGGTCTTCTTGCAGCAACGGGTCAGCACACGCGTGTCAAGGGCCTCCGACAGCAGGATGTCACTCAGCAGACCGAGGAGCTTCGGCAGTAGGCACGCGCCTGCAGAGGTGAGCCTCGGCAGTAGGGACGAGGGAGTGACGGACAGCAGCGGAGAGAATAGCCGCGACTGTGGCGTCCCGATCCAGGGCATGCAAGAGGAGGATTGGCCATCGGCTCCAGATCACACTACCACCGACCCAGGTGCGGTCAGAAGGAGGTGCGGCGCAAGAAGGAAGCACAATGAAAATGTAAGCTTACAGGTCATGTTATACGGCAAAACCTTATTTTTCAACCAGTGAAACTGATACTAGTACATTATGTGATCAAAACGAGAGATGATTTTGTTCTATTTACATTCCTATGTAAAGTTGTTGTAATTATGTTGTGATGAAGTGCTGCTGAAACTGTGCGCCCAGGACCGAAATAGGAATTGAATCTTTGTTACTCCAGGACTGAAACTGCACAAGAGTATGCTTTTTTCAATATAGCAAACCCTGCGTACCGAACAATATTTTTGAAGAAAGGGATTGGGTGGCCGGAGTGTTTTCACCAAATACATGGTGGATAATACACTCTAATACTCATTGATCTACTCCTGCCGAACAATGCCGAAAAATGATACAATTCCACGGCATGTAAGTAATTTACAGGCATTGGAAGGCACTCGTCGCCTTGGTTTTACTACTCCGAATGCATGTGGTATGGTGAAGGTAGATATTATTTCACTATACCGGGAGCTGATCACTTGATCGATGTCCATCTGCCCAATGGTCTATTCCCTCTCGAGGAAAGGCATTTGCATTATGATGCGCAGGTTGAGGCAAAGCTACCCCCACAACAAGATGAACCGGAAGAAGGAGCGGAGGTTGAACAAGAACCTCAAGGTCTAGAACAGAAGCAACAGCCACTCCATGACTTCACCACCTACCAGGACATGTACGCGGTCGAAGGAAGCATTGAGAACCTGAGTTCGAGACCACACCACCGAACTCAATTTCCAGTTCACTCATTGGAGCAGCCAATGGAACAGTGAGAATTATCCTCCACCACAATAAGCTCACCAAGAGGGCTTGCAAAAGCCTAAGCTTGGGCATGTGTTCCTCAAGCATTGTTATTTATGTTGAATAAATTTGTACTCCAGCTCTATGAGAGCTTTGAAACACTCATGCTGGTCTGTCCCAACACTTTGCTTTTTATTTGCTTTTCGTTTTAGTTCGTTTTTCATTTGTTTTATTTTAGTTCCTTACTTTATTGCCATTCTCGTTTCTTTTTCCCTCTCTATCCCATTTAACGAAAATACACAAAAAAAAAATCCTTTTATCCTTGTTCTTGAAAGAGCTGAATTTTCGAATGCATCTTTGCTTGATGGTGAAAGCAAAGCTTCAGTTGCAGCATCTATCCCCTACCTTTGCAACTACCTGGAGTCTTTTGTAGCTAACACAAAGAATCCGCTTGATGACAAAGGGAAAGCGCCCCTCCTGAGAGATCTTGTAACTAAGCCTGCATACCCAGCTATTTCAAGCTAGGCAGCACGGGAGGATGGCACCCTAAGGGCCAACGTTGATGCTGGTTGGGACAGCTCGAGCATGCATGCTGGCCTGTGCTGGGTTATCAAAGATCATCGTGGCCAACTCCTACAGTAGGAGTGGAAGTACATTCTCTGGTGCCTGAGCGCCGAAGAAGCTGAAGTCCTGGCGTTTTTGGAGTGCTTGACACACCTGATCAGCACAAATTGCAACAAGGCACTCATTGAATCTGACTACCTCCGGTTCGTTCAGATGTTCAATGGTGGAAGAAAGGATCGATCGCCAAGCTAGTGCTTGTATAGAGAAAGACATAACCATCTACAAATCTATCTCATATTAGTGTGGCAAAAGTGGATCGCGTGAGCAATGGAGTAGCACATGCCCTAGCGGCATTTAGGCAAGAATGGTAATATTGGATCGCTTTGTGGTTCGGTACCAGAGTCTGTTCTAGGGGAAGTCACATATGATTGTAAAATATTGTTGCATAATCAATAAAGCTCACGGGTTCCTTAAAAAAAAAGGAAAATACCAACCCCGCAACTAAGGGTGGACGTTAGGAGCGATCTTTTAGCTCGGCCCGAGCTTTTGCCGGCTCGGTCCGAGTTGAGTTCGGCCCGCAGTTGGAGTGGACCGAGTCGAGCCCAAAAACTTGGACCGCCGCGGGATTTTGGCTCGCTAGGCTCGGCTCGGTCCAACTCGAAAGCTCGTTCTTTTTTTTTTTGCACTTCATTATTATTTTTATTTTGTTTGTATGATTCTGTGAAGTCAAAGCTAAGCACGAAATAGTTGTCAACCACAAATAGAAATAAAGCTTTTCGATCCTTCAACCATATCAGTGTCGTTGTCAACTACATTAATATCTTTGACCATATCACAAACCTCCACACTAGTTAAAAGGCCTTAGCTTTGCATCATGTCTGACATTCCTGAAAATTTGTTTCTTCATGATATGTTAGGATGATCTCCACGTGGTCAAACCCAATGGATCGAGCACGAACCTTTGACCTCGTCTGCGCTCTGATCGGGGGCGCCCAACCTTATCCCTGGTTGGTGGGCCCTTGTCGCCGCGCTATAAAGAGAGGTGGGGGCCGGACGCACACGGTACGAGGTTGACCGTGCGTGCCAACACCCCATCGACAAAACCCCTACCGATCTAGGGTTAGCGCGTGCCAACGGGAAGCTCCACCGCCGCCACGACCTCACCCGCGCCACCACCGTCGCCACCATGTCGACGTCCTCTGGATCTTCCTCCAAAGGAGAAGGTACACTGTCTCTGCCTCTCGATCTCTCTCTCTAGATAGCAGAACATAAACAACAATAGCTTCTACTCGTATAGGATCTACCCTAGTCATTGGCTAATCTAACATTGGTATCAGAGCACTTGTTAGCATGTATAGATCTTTATTTTTCAGGTAGAAAAATATGAACAACAAACCCTAGATCTCCGTAACCCTGTTTACGAAAGAAAAGAAAAGCTCACCGGGAGCCTCGAGCTCGCCGGCAAAGTTAGCGCCGCCGCAAGGCCGCGCCGCCCCTCTCGATCCCGATGCGCATCGGTATGCCGAGGCATAGGGAAGAAGGGCTACTCCACTTGCTGCTGCGAGACGGAGCAAAGAAAAGAAGAAACCCTCACCGGCGTACCGTGATGCTGCTGCTGCTCGACCATGTTGACGGCAAAGAAATGGCACCTCCTCTGGTCATGTTGACGGCGGTGCGCACACCCTCGGGTGGACGCACGTACACACCGGCAAAAGGACCCGGGGGTGCCGGCCGCGTCCTATCTCCGCATGGCCGTCGGCTTGTGGTGGTGGGAGGAAAGAAAGAGTGGAGCCGAGCGGCGCGTGGGCGTGTGCAGGGCAGCGCCGCCGCCGGCCGCTGCAAGGGAGTAGTGCGCGCGGTTTCTCTCTGTCGCCGCCAGAGAGCAAGGGCCGATCGAGGGAGAATCTCTCCCTCTGCGCCGCCAGAGAGGAGGCAAAGAAATAGGGGTGGGGAGAAATAATTTTTAGGTTTAGGGTTTGGAGGGGTCGGCCGGTTGGACCGATCGTTATACCGACCGAGAACAGGGCCCAACCGTTGGATCACATCTGACAGCCAGGAGCGAACCGGCATATGGTTTTGGCCTTGGGCCGCGATGGTGGGCCGCGTCCAGCAGGCCTTAACGCAACGCGCCCGAGCGGCGCGTGAAGAAAGCTGCTCGTGTGGGCTGTGGGCCGCGGGAGCATTTTGGGCTGCACAGTTTTTCTGTTTTTTCGAATTTCCAGAGGCAGTTTTAGGTAGCTTTTGGGTCATTTTTTGGCCAAATCTTTGTCTAGTTTTTTTTCTGAATAAATAGAACCAACGAATATTTGTTCAGAAATTAAAAAGTGAAAGACATGCCTCTGGAAAGTTCAAAAGTTAATAGTTTAAGTTCACAGTTTCCGCTGCAAATAATAAAAGGTGACTTTTTAAATGCAAAAGTGATGATTAAAATTCAAAGTTGAATAAAAGTGATTATTGTGACAATTATGGTTATGTTATTTTTGGACCAACGTTATTAATGACATGACCATGTTTTGTTGCAATGATATGTGCATTTATCTCTATTTCTGTCCAACGGTGATATAGTTTTATTCGAATGAAGCTCGGTGGGAGCACGCACCCGCGAAGTGACACGTGTCTAACGACGTTAGTCTGCCCCGTGAGGTTAATAGTTTATTAAAAAAGGAAAGCTCCACCCCACGTTCTTTTCCTTGATGTCTATCCTCACCACCGTCCTACACATGGGATTCCCCTGCACATCCTAGCAAAGAAATTGGGAGGAGGTGTCCTCAGCCCGCGGGCGGGCGGCGGCGCCCGTCAGTTGACCCGATGACCGGCGGCGGCGGAGGGATCGAGGGCGAATCCTCGCCACGGCGGCGCCCCCTGACGGTGCCCCCCCCTTATCGCGCTCATCTTCTACGACGTCTCGGGCGGCCCGTTCGGCATCGAGGACTCGGTCCGCGCCGGTGGCGGTGCGCTGCTGCCCCTCCTCGGCTTCCTCATCCTCCCGGTCCTCTGGTCCCTGCTTGAGGCGCTCATCACCGCCGAGCTCGCCTCCGCGTTCCCCACCAACGCCGGCTACGCCGCGTGGGTCTCCGCCGCGTTCGGCCCCACGGCGGCCTTCCTCGTCGGCTTCACCAAGTGGGCGTCCGACACCCTCGACAACGTGCTCTACCCGGTGCTCTTCCTCGACTACCTCCGCTCCGGCGGCCTCGCGCTGCCCGGGCCGCTCTGCTCGCTCGCCGTGCTCGCGCTCACCTACCTCAACTACCGCGGCCTCCACCTTGTCGGAGTGTTTAGTATGGGGTGTTTAGTTAATTAGCGTTGGGGATTTATGGAGTGTTTAGTTAATTAGCGTTGGGGATTTATTTTGTTATGTCTCGTTATGTAAATTGGAGTAGATAATTAGCGGCCGAGCGGGGAAAGTGGAGAGGAGGCGCGGTGGAGCGCGGCCGGCCTACAGTGGATGCACTGCATGGTGATGGACGCTGACAGTCGCTAGTGGAGCGAGTTTCAGAGCCGCGCTTCAGAGGCCAGGCTGGTTTTTAAAGTACTATAATTACTCACTTCGTATGGCCCACATGACGATAGCCAGAAAACTTGTTCACGTCGTTTGCCCGCCGTGAGCCAGAAGGGGAATCTCAAAGTTGATCCAACGATTGCTAGATCGTGCTCACGTACCCCCTGATCACCAAATCCACTCTCTAGTTTTATTTGCATTAACAGTTGCATGTCTTAATTCGGACCAACGTTAGATTATAATATGCAATTGTACTGTTCTCACTCATCTGTGGTTTTCAGGAGGGTTCTACTTGATGAGCTGCATCAAGGATGTTCCCACCCTAAGAGGGCATAACTACATAGAGTGGAGGAAGAAGATGGATTTCACCTTCGTATGTGCTGAGGTGGACTGGGTGCTTGAAACACCGCAGCCCATAAATCCTGCTGACCCTGTCAGAGATGACAAGGATGATGATGATGATGATGCATGGGCCAAAAAGAAAAGAGACCATGCTCCTGTGGAGATGGCCTACACCTTAGAGAACAGAAAGTGGCAGACTGCCAATAAGAAATGCATGACATTTATAAAGAACACAATTGAGAACGCCATCGTGGGCTCAATTGCAGAGAGTGTGCTTCCGTTGGGGAGTACTTGGAAAATATAAAGAGCCAGTTCACTGGTTCTTCGAAGATATATGCAACCCAGTTACTGAAGCATCCGGTGATACAAAAGTACACTGGAGGTGCACATGGCATCAGGGAGCACATCCTCAGGATGAGCAACTTAGCTGCAAAGCTGAAGCCCATGGATGATAACCTGGAGCTGAAGCCTGCACTTCTGATTCACTTGGTCATGGCTTCATTGCCAGCACAGTTTGACAACTTTGTTGTCAATTACAACATGAACCCTGAAAAATGGGAAATAGAAAAGACTATTGCCATGTGTGTGCAAGAGGAGGATAGACTCAACGAACAGAATGGAGGTTCTCTAAATTATGTGAAGGGTGACAAGAAAAGGACCTTCACACAAAGCAACAATGGCTCTCTTTGCAAACCATATGCAAAAGGTCCAATGCAACATCATCAGAAGTACCGGCACAAGTCAATGCCCTTTGGACAAAGATCAGTGTCTTCACTGCCAAAAGACTGAGCACTACAAGAAAGACTATCCTAACTGGCTGAAAGAACTAATGGCAAAGAGAGGTAACAATTTAGTTTCCTTTGTAAATGAATCCCTATATATATAGTTTTCAAAATCTAATTGGTGAATTGACTCAGGTGTAACTGTTCATGTTGCAAATTCTTTACAGGGATTCCATTCGACACGGACTACGAAAAGAAGTGAAAGAGGCGTTGAAGTCGCGAATGGATTCAAGCAGAAGTTGAGGCTATTGGCAACGTCTCTTTGGAGTTAGCTGATGGCTTGACTATTCTGCTTAAAGATGTTTTATTTGTTCCTCCTTTACACAGAGATTTGATTAGTGTATCTTGTTTGGATAAAGACAATTATCAGTGTTATTTTGGACATGGAAAGTGTGCCATATGGTGTAATAATACTGAAAGGACGAGATGTCGCATAGAGGGGGGGGGGGGGTGAATAGGCGTTTAAAACTCTTGCGGATTTGTCTTGTAATAATGCGGAATTGAACTAACGTTTAGTTTACAAGCACAAACCCTAAATATGCTAGGCTCAACTAAGTGTAACAATAACAACTAGAGCTAAGAAAGATAGGCACAAGATATATGTAGCACAAGTGATAGCAAGATATATGTACTTCAAGCACGATGGATATCACAAGGAAAGAGAGCTCGGGTATAGAAATAACCGAGGCACGCGGAGACGAGGATGTATTCCCGTGTTCCCTTCCTTTGCAAGAAGGTACGTCACATTTGGAGGAGTGGAGGTCCACGAAGGATTCCCCGCGCCACGAAGGCTCACCCTATTCTCTGAGCCACACCCACGAAGGATAATGGCCCTTTCCTTATGGTTAGCTTTTCCTCGCTCCGGAGATGGCAAGCTCCACAACCACTTCACAAGCTCCACGAAGGAGAAGCCCGGGCCTCTTCACAATCTTCCTTGAAAAGATCACCGGAGCACCAACCGCCAAGCCAACTAGGAGGTCTCCCTCCAAGAGTAACAAGCTCACAGTCTCTTACTCGAACTAATCGTGGTGGAGAGCTCAACACTATGCAATGATGCAAAGCAAGAACACTAGAGGTGTTCAAATCCTTCACACTCAAATCCCACACAAGCAAAAAAATGCTAGGATGAGATTGGAGAGAAAGAACAATGGGAAAAGTCAACAAAAGACTCCAAGATCTAGATCCAAAGGGTTCCCCTCACTTAGAGGAGAAATTGATTGGCGGGGAGTGTAGATCTAGATCTCCTCTCTCAAATCCTCGAGAATGGGCAAGAATCATGGGAGGAATCAAGAGGGGAAGGTAGTTCTTCGAATAGCAACAATGGAGGTGAAGAAAGGGAAGAACTCACTACCCTCAAGGTGGAAGAAGGCTATTTATAGTTAGGAAGAAGATATAACCGTTGGGGAGAAAAAGACAATAAAAACGCGCAGAAAACAGCCCAGCCGGTGGCCCAGCCGGCCGACCGGGGCACAGGCCGGACAGGCCGGTCAATGGCCCGGCTGAGCCGGATCCCTGGCTGGATGGAGGAGTAGGCCGGTCGGTGGGGCGAGCGGCCCAGGCCGGATGAGGTAGGTGGGCTGCGCTGGGGGAAGAGGCGGCCCAGCAGGGGCAGAGCCCGGTCGGGCCGAGCCATACGTCGGGCAGGCCGGCGCCAGCCGGCTCCTGGGCCGGACTAGGCCGGATGCGCCTCAGTAAGAGGCCCAGCTGGCATGAGCGCCAGAGCTGGTCCGGACCGGGCGGGCCGGCGGGTGGGCCGGCAGGCCGGTCGGCCGGCTGGCCACTTCCTCCCCTTTTTCTTTTTGTTTCGCATTTCCCTTTTCTTTAATAACAAATGCTCCCGAACTCCGATTTGAATGAAACCAATTTTATTTGAAAGATAACAACAAATGCTATCCTATAGAAAGTGAAAACACAAGAATGTGTAGGAGGGTATTTTATCATTAATATAAAAGGTAGAACCTTATATCATGAATAACCGGTAAAATCACTGAACCTTGAAAATGTCATAGAAGAGTCATACGAATTCCGTTTTCGATGAACTTGGGCTTGTTGTAAAGCTAGCAACAAGCTCAAGAACCTCTCACAGAGAAACACCAAGAAGCAATAGGGATATGCAAAGTATGCAAATGATTGAGCTCCCTAAGACAATGCGATCAAGTTACCCAACCGAAAGCCCCTCTTAATAGTGCGGCTATCTATCCTATAATCCGGTCTCCCATCAACCACCTTGAGACCGGTAAAAGGAAAACCTATCAAGGCCATACCTTTGCCTTGCGCATCCCGCTTGTAAGGGTACATTGCCCCTATGTGTGGTTTTGGTAATTAATGACAACCCCTATGGACTAATGTTTTCATTGAGTTTATATGAAGGAATATTCCATAGGTACTACTTGCTCTCCATGTGTTGGATTCAAGTATGGATGCCATGAAGATAAAGATATACCTTGTGTATTGGCACCAAGATCATCGGTATGAAGATATATATGTGATATGATCAAGAAGAAGAAATGAAGATGGAGTTCTTATGTGGAACTCAATATTAGTCATGCTCTATCTTAAGTGAGTATGAGAAGATACAAGGTTGAGTTGGGCAAGTTCAAGTTGAGCATCTTGAGTGGATCACATACTTGAAGCTTGCCGTCCATTTGGTGTTAGTGGACATGTGAAGATGTGCATCAATGAAGCTTTCCCATCATTGTGTATGGGGGAGCATTTGTGAGTATACACGAAGCGACAATGATCAAGTGATGGGATGCGCAAGGCAAAGGTATAACCTTGATAGGTTTTCCTTTTACCGGTCTCAAGGTGGATGTTGGGAGACCGGATTATAGGATAGATAGCCGCACTATCAAGAGGGGCTTTCGGTTGGGTAACTTGATCACATCGTCTTAGGGAGCTCAATCCTTGCATGCGTTGCATATTCTTATTGCTTCTTGGTATTTCTCGGTGTGAGGTTCTTGAGCTTGTTGCTAGCTTTACAACAAGCTCAAGTTCATCGAAAACGGAGTTCACATGCATCTTCTATTGCGTTTTCGATGTTGGGTGATTTTACCGGTTATTCATGATATAAGGTTCTACCTTTTATATTCATGATAAAATCCCCTCCTACAGATTCTTGGGTTTTCACTTTCTATTAGATAGCATTCGTTGTTATCTTCCAAACAAAATTGGTTTCATGTCAATCGGAGTTCGGGAGCAATAGTTATTAAAGAAATAGGAAAGATGAGAAAAGAATAAAAAAGAAAAAGGGAAAAAGGGGAGGGAGCCGGCCGGTCGACCGGCCCAGCAACCGGCCCACCCGGTCCGCGACCGGGTCCGGCGCTGGTGCCATCCGGGCCGCCTCCCGGGGCCTTTTGGCCCAAGTCCGGCTGCAGGCCCGGTCCGTGACCGGCCTGCCCGGCGCATCCTCCGGTCCAACCGGGAATTTAACCGGGCCGCCACTCCGTCCGGCCCGCGCCCCCGTCGCGCCCCCGCGCGGCCTGCAGGTCCGCGCCGCCCGGCGCTGCTGGGCCGCCGCCGCCCACGCGGCCTGGGCCGCTCTCCCGCGCGGCCTGTGGCCTTCCCGCCGCCCAGCGCGCCACCAGGCCGCTCGCCCCGCGCGCCCCTGGCTCTATCCGCCGCTCAGCGCGCTCGCCGCCCTGCCCGGTTACTGGGCCGGTCCGACCGGGCTGCTGACCGGCCTGGCCGGCTGCTGCTCCGGTCGGCCGGCCTGGTGACCGGCTGGGCCGTTTTTCCTGCCCAATTTGCTGCCCGTTTTTCTGTCTTTTCCCCCAACAGTTATTTTTCCACTTGGGCTATAAATACCTTTCTTCCACCTTGAGCCCAAGTAGTTCTTCCTATTCTCTCACCTCCATTGTTGCTATTTGAAGAACTTGCTCTCCCTCTTGATTCCTCCCATAATTCTTGCTAATTCTTGAGGGATCTAAGAGAGGAGATCTAGATCTACACTTCCACCAAACCAATTCTTCTCTAAGTGAGGGAATCTCTTGGGATCTAGATCTTGGAGTCTTTAGTTGACTTTCCCCCTTGTTCTTCCTCTCCAATCTCATCCTAGCATTCGTTGCTTTGGTGGGATTTGAGTGTGAAGGACTTGAACACCTCCGGTCTTCTTGCTTTGCATCATTGCATAGTGTTGAGCTCTCCACCACGATTTGTTCGAGTGAGAGACCGTGAGCTTGTTACTCTTGGAGGGTGACCTCCTAGTTGGCTTGGTTGGTGTCCCGGTGATCTCTTCGTGGAAGATTGTGAAGGGGCCCGGGCTTCTCCTTCGTGGAGCTTGTGAAGTGGTTGTGGAGCTTGCCATCTCCGGAGCGGAGGAAAAGCTAACCATAAGGAAAGGGCCATTATCCTTCGTGGGTGTGGTTCGGAGAATAGGGTGAGCCTTCGTGGCGCGGGGAATCCTTCGTGGGACCTCCACTCCTCCAAACGTGACGTACCTTGTTGCAAAGCAAGGGAACACGGGAATACATCCTCGTCTCCGCGTGCCTCGGTTATTTCTATACCCGAGCTCTCTTTCCTTGTGATAGCCATCGTGCTTGAAGTATATATATCTTGCTATCACTTGTGCTACATATATCTTGTGCCTATCTTGCTTAGCTCTAGTTGCTATTGTTACACTTAGTTGAGCTTAGCATATTTAGGGTTTGTGCTTGTAAACTAAACGATAGTTTAATTCCGCATTCTTACAAGACAAATCCGCAAGAGTTTGTAATTGCCTATTCACCCCCCCTCTAGGCGACATCTCGATCTTTCACCGCTTGATCTTGATGATAACTCTTCAAGCTCCACTCAAGCCGGAATGCCTCACTTGATCATCGTTACTTCGTGAAGACTCACAAATGCTCCCCCATACACCATGATGGGAAAGCTCCATTGATGCACATCTTCACATGTCCAATATCACCAAATGGACGGAAAGCTTCAAGCATGTGATCCACTTGAGATGCTCATCTTGAACTTGCCCAACTCAACCTTGTATCTTCTCATACTCTATCATAATATATTGAGGTGTATAAAGAATTCTTCACTTGGAATTAATCTCTCAAGATCTTGATCATTCATTGCTTATCACATAAGATAGAGCATGGATAATATTTAGTTCCACATAAGAACTCCATCTTCATTTCTTCTTCTTGATCATATCACATATATATCTTCAAATCGATGATCTTGATGCCAATACACAAGGTGTATCTTTATCTTCATGGCATCCATACTTGAATCCATCATATATATGGAATACAAGTAGTACCTATGGAATATTCCTTCATATAAACTCAATGAAAACATTAGTCCATAGGGGTTGTCATTAATTACCAAAACCACACATAGGGGTAATATACCCTTACAATCTCCCCCATTTTGGTAATTGATGACAACACAATAAGAGGGTTTATATAATGAATATTAGAGACAAGTACGCAACTTATCCTTGAATAAGTTGTATACAAGAGGTTGCATTTGATATGGTCAAGTAACACAAAGCTACTATCCCATATCAAAACCAACTCTACTCACACAACTACAACTAATGCAAGGGATGTGAGTAGAGCCACCATATATAGAACAAACGCCCCCACAATGTATGCACGTGTGATGAACATGAATTCATTGCATTACATTGTCAAGACTAAGCTTAGCGAGAGTTTCCACTATATATACAACCATGCAAGACATAATAAATATGGAATGTATGAGAGGCAAAAACACTTAAGCACAAACCAAACTTAAGTATAAAACCATTCCCTTAAACCCTCTAAACTTCTCCCCCATTGGCATCGAGTGCCAAAATGGGTGAAAATTTTAGAAAGCCAATATAATGTGAATTCCTCCCCAAGGTGTGCACTTCTCATAATTTGAGTGGAATCAAATGCACATATCCAACGATGAATACTTGAAGGAAGTCAAACTATATTGAGGATCAAAGATTGCACAAGAATAACATGGTGAAGGAAGCTTTAACAAATAAAGCAAGCAATCAAAGATCCAATTAGACAAACAAGGATATCATAATAAGAGAGATATAGTGCTCTAAATAAAAATAAAGAAGCTCCCCAAGGTTCGTGCATAATTTATAATGTTTGCATTTTGAATACAATATGCACAAACATGGAATCCTTACTCCCTCTATATTATTTGGAACATGACCAAGATAAAGAGAATATGCTTATCAAGAACAACTTGAGTCCAACAATTACGAGATATGAGTGCATGAAGAAAAACAAATAAACCAAGCACTCATAAATCTTCTTTACCAACACCACTAGAAACAAAAGGATAAAAGATGGTCGGCAAAGAACAAGGATATCAAGGTGATGGATTAACGCTCTCATGTATATAAGTTTATAAAGTGGACAATGTGATCCATAAAGAAACATGCACACACAAGAGGTTAATAAAATAAATAAGACAAGATATCCACGATGAAGTCATAAAATATACCAAAGGATCTTTGCTTAAAAAGCATATATAGCCTATGGCTCCAATTTTCAATTATGGTATATGAATGAGCTTCAACCAAGAAAATCTCAAAAACATCACAACTAACAATAAGGGAAGTAAAGCCAGTTGAAATGTTTTGAGAAAGGCAACAAGTATCACAAATACGGATTTATTTCACAATTTCATCAATATTGTATATAAGAGCTCTTGAGGAATTGATATGCAATAAATTGCTAGAGGGCATATTTAGGATAGGTGAATCATAAATATGATTTATACATATATTCCTATCATATGCATCTTCTCAAATTACTCAAATGTTCAATAAGAAGTTTTCTTTAAAAATGACTTTTCAAGAACCGCAATATTTTCGAAATAAATAATTTCATGCCAAGATTCAACCTTCAAGAGATTGGATGCTATATGATTATGCATGAATAAGATACTTGTTACCGAGATAGCAATGGCATGATGTAGTAGATAAGAGTTCATTGATCATCCTAGCTTGACTCCAATTATCATATGGTGACAACACCTTCCTTATAGATGAGGCAAGCCTCCATTGCATCTCCAATGTACCTAAAACAACATTCAAGTACATCTTGGTCCCCAAACTTATTGGGTCCAAAATGGTTAGACTAACCACAATACATAGGACACACTCCATATAAATATGTGCATATTTATAGATGAAATTTGAATTTCATGCACATCTTAGCTGTTTAGGATTTGATGGAGTATACCCTATATAATGGATCAAAGAAAGAAAGCATGCTATAAATATAAACAAATTACATATAAGCATGCACAAAGACTTTTTAAAGATCCAAGAAAGATACACTTTGGACAAAACACAAAATGAATTGAAGAAGGCATAAAGGTGTGACCAAACAAATCTGTTATCCAAAATATATCAAAGACGCAAGTCACAAAAGATTTGTTCAACAAAGTTCAACAAATGAACTAAGAAGAAACCATTGAGCATATAGGATGAAATAAAGCAAACATGCTCAAAGATTTATCTCATTCAAGCAAATAAAACATGTAAGAAGGAATGGGATAGCACACTCCCATAAGAGCAAGGTTCGAACAAATAAACCAAACTCTCTACTCTTTTCACAATGGCACAATGTACCGTAAGGAAAAAAGGTTTGTCTTCCAAAACAAACACTTTATATGAATCAAGAGAATTTATCAAAAGATTTTTCAAAGGGACAAGGAAGACACATGGGAGCAACAAAGATTTCTTGGAAATAAAATAAGTCAATAAGAAGCAATCCAAGATGAAGATGATCCATAAATTCAACCACATACAAGGTTATCAATTGTCAAAGACAATGAGAATATTGGAATTAACTTTCGGTGGTATATTTCAACAAGGATAGTAAGGATCAACTTCACAATAAAAGGCATAGGATAAGTATGTAGAATTAAGCACTATGCACGGGTGAATATTCTTGATAGCTTCAACTAGTCAAACAATCACGCACGACAATGATTAGAATAACTTGAAGCAAACGGTGTCTCAAATAAGATATAGAGATATGTATTTTAGGAAAACCGTACCAAGAATTTCTTACTCAAACAAGAACCATAAGATGAGTGAGCTTTTTAATACAAGTGGAGCTTGTTTGAGCAAACATGCCACCTAGGATCAAGATAATTAAGAGTATCAACTCTAAGTGGCATAACCTCATATGTTCACATTTTCTAGGCTTGTGATATGTACAAAACATATTACTCCCCCATAATGTGACAAAACGTTTCTTCTAAACAAGAGGCAACTAAAATTCGACTAGAGATGATTAATTGACATTAGAATTTGAATTTCTCATGAGTATGACACACCACATAGTGACTAGATAATCTTGCAATACCAATACTAAGTGGTGGTACCCATGTATACACATTTTAACGAAAGGGAGATGCACAATGCATATCACTCCCCCAAAATGGGATGTTCCAGTAATCACTCAAAGAGATCCAAATAAGATGTCATCAAGATGCATTAGGCTCACAACAATACACAAGTATATGATGAGTCAAACAAACATACTTGAATACACAAGATAGGCAAGTAAGACACAACACATACAAACACATATTTGGTACAAAACCAAACATGCAAAGGGGCATGTAACTTACAATAAATATGATGAGTTGAAGTATAAGTTACCGCAAAGAGGAACATTGGATATAAGGTATAGATGATAATCCATGCGACTTGGCTTGGTCAAAATATAATATATGAAGATCCCTTAATTGTTCATGAAGTAGCCAAGTCTCCAATGTCCTCCACATGCACCTATTGATCAAGTTTGAGCTTGTTGGTCCCCAACCAAGTTGGGTCCTAAGAGGTTAGTCACAATAGGCTTGGCAACCCAAATGGTTCTTTTCTTGAAACCACTTTGAGTTCCAACAAACTTGGCAAACACATTGCCATCCTTATCCTTACTAAGAGAATAATCATCATCAACAATGATAGGGTTGGATAAGGTACCACTTAAACATGAAGAAGCAAAGTGCCCCTTCTCATGGCATAAGTAGCAAGTGTTCCCCTTTCTCTTCTTTATTGATTTGTTCTCTTGGGGAACAATATCTTGATTCTTCTTGGGAAGTGGCCTATCTTCAACTTGAGGTCGAGCATGAGCTTGACCTTGACCTTGACCTTGTAGCCGTTTCCCTTGTTGTTTCTCACTCAAGTGCTTCTTCTTCTTCAATGGGCATGATCTAACATGATGCCCTTCAACCTTGCACTTGAAGCAAACCAACTTGGCCGGATCCTTGACTTTGTCTTGGCCCTTCTTCTTGTTGCTCTTGTTCTTGGACTTTTTCTTGTTATTGGAGTTGAATCCAAGTCCACTCTTGTCATTGGGATTGTTGCACACTTAGCATCTTGTCAAGTGCGGATTTCCCTTCATGACGCTTTTCCAAGTCTTTCTTCAAAGAAAGGACTTAGGCCTCGAGCTCTTTGATTTCCTCTACATGGTTAGTAGAAATACAAGTACTAGAGGAAGTAGAAGCTTCATTGTTAGAGCAACAAGGCAAAGCAAGTAATCCAACACAAGGTGTGTCACTAGTTTGACTAGATGGATTACAAGGACTAGCACATGGCAATATAGCATTTGTAGTAGAGATTGTGCTAATGTCCACATGAGGCTCACAAGATGTTACTGTTGGAGATATGCCCAAGAGGCAATAATAAAATGGTTATTATAATATATCTTTGTGTTTATGATAATGTTTGCATACCATGCTATAATTGTATTAACCGAAACATTGATACATGTGTGTTATGTGAACAACAAGGAGTCCCTAGTAAGCCTCTTGTATAACTAGCTTGTTGATTAATAGATGATCATGGTTTCGTGATCATGAACATTATATGTTATTAATAACAAGGTTATGTCATTGAGTGAATGATATAATGGACACATACCCAATTAAGCGTAGCATAAGATCACGTCATTAAGTTCATTTGCTATAAGCTTTTAATACATAGTTACCTAGTCCTTCGACCATGAGATCATGTAAATCACTTATGCCGGAAGGGTACTTTGATTACATCAAACGCCACTGCGTAAATGGGTGGTTATAAAGGTGGGATTAAGTATTCGAAAAGTATAAGTTGAGGCATATGGATCAAGAGTGGGATATTGTCCATCCCGATGACGGATAGATATACTCTGGGCCCTCTCGGTGGAATGTCGTCTAATTAGCTTGCAAGCATATGAATGGTTCATAAGAGACCACATACCACGGTACGAGTAAAGAGTACTTGTCATGAGACGAGGTTGAACGAGGTATAGAGATACCGATGATCAAACCTCGGACAAGTAAAATATCGCGTGACAAAGGGAATCGGTATCGTATGTAAATGGTTCAGTCGATCACTAAGTCATCGTTGAATATGTGGGAGCCATTATGGATCTCCAGATCCCGCTATTGGTTATTGGTCGGAGAGAGGTCTCAACCATGTCTGCATAGTTCGCGAACCGTAGGGTGACACACTTAAGGTTTGATGTCGTTTAAGTAGATATGGAATATGGAATGGAGTTCGAAGTTTTGTTTGGAGTCTCGGATGGGATCCATGACATCACGAGGAGTTCCGGAATGGTTCAGAGAATAAGATTCATGTATAGGAAGTCATTTTCCAAGTTTGAAAATGATCCGGTGCATTTATGGAAGGTTCTAGAAGGTTCTAGAAAAGTCCGGAAGAAATCACCATGGAAGGTGGAGTCCCAGGTGGACTCCACCTGGCATGGACGGCCAACCCTAAGGGGGAGGAGTCCCAGGTGAACTCCACCCATGGTGGCCGGCCACCCCCCTCCCCCCCCAAGGAAGGGGTGGGAGTCCCACCTTGAGTAGGAGTCCCACCTTGGGTAGGTTTCCCACCTTAGGCAAGTTTTGGGTTGGGGTCTTATTCGAAGACTTGTAGTCCAACTCTTGGGGGTTCCACCTATAAAAAGAGGGACAAGGGGAGGGGCCCGGCTACCCTAAGCCACACCTTGGCCGCAGCTCCCAAGTGTCCGGCGCCCAAGCCTCCCTCTCCCCAAACCCTAGCGCCCCTCCTCCACATACTACTCTCGCAGCGCATAGGCGAAGCCCTGCCGGAGTTCTCCACCACCAACGCCACCATGCCGTCGTGCTGCCGGGATTCCGAGGAAGATCTACTACTTCCGCTGCCCGCTGGAATGGGGAGGAGGACGTCATCTTCATCAACACCGTACGTGTGACCGAGTACGGAGGTGCTGTCCGTTTGTGGCACCATCAAGATCTTCTACGCGCTTTTGAAAGCGTCAAGTGATCATCTTCTGCAACAACGAGATCTAATCTCGTAGGCTTTGGAAATCTTCAAGGGTTAGTCTCGTGATCCCCTCGTTGCTACCGTCTTCTAGATTAGATCTTGGCTTGTGTTTCGTTCTTGCGGTAGAATTTTTTTTGTTTTCTATGCTACGAATCCCATCAGTGGTATCAGAGCCGTGTCTATGCATAGATTGGTTGCACGAGTAGAACACAATGGTTTTGTGGGCATTGATGCTTTGTTGTCTTTAGTTCGTGTACTTTGCATCTTGCGGCATGGTGGGATGAAGCGGCCCGGGCTAACTTTACATGACCGCGTTCATGAGACTTGCTCCACGTTCGACATGCAACTTGTATTGCATAAGTGGCTTTGCGGGTGTCTGTCTCTCCCACCATAGTGAAGATTCAATTTACTCTTTCTATTGACAACACTAGTATCACCGTTGTGGTTCATGTTCGTAGGTAGATTGGATCTTACTCGAAAACCCTAAACCACGTAAAATATGCAAACCATATTAGAGGCGTCTAACTTGTTTTTGCAGGGTTTGGTGATGTGATATGGCCATGATGTTATGATGAATATGTATGAGATGATCATTATTGTATTGTGGCAACCGGCAGGAGTCTTATGGTTGTCTTTATATTTCATGTTGTAGTATTATTTCAAAGTAGTTGTAATAGTTGCTACACACGGTGAACAACCATGAAGACGGCGCCATGGACCTTGACGCTACGCCGACGATGATGGAGATCATGCCCGTTGATGATGGAGATCATGTCCGTGCTTTGGAGATGAAGATCAGAGGCGCAAAGACTAAAGGGCCATATCATATTGCTGGCGTGTAGTTGACACACGTCCGTTGGGAACCCCAAGAGGAAGGTGTGATGCGCACAGCAGTAAGTTTTCCCTCAGAAAGAAACCAAGGTTATCGAACCAGTAGGAGTGAAGGAACACGTGAAGGTTGTTGGTGGCGGAGTGTAGTGAGGCGCAACACCAGGGATTCCGGCGCCAACGTGGAACCTGCACAACACAATCAAAGTACTTTGCCCCAACGTAACAGTGAGGTTGTCAATCTCACCGGCTTGCTGTAAACAAAGGATTAAATGTATAGTGTGGAAGATGATGTTTGTTTGCGAAGAACAGTAGAGAACAGAGTTTGTAGTAGATTGTATTTCAGATGTAAAAGAATGGACCGGGGTCCACAGTTCACTAGTGGTGTCTCTCCCATAAGATAAATGGCATGTTGGGTGAACAAATTACAGTTGGGCAATTGACAAATAGAGAGGGCATAACAATGCACATACATATCACGATGACTACTATGAGATTTAATCGGGGCATTACGACAAAGTACATAGACCGCTATCCGAGCATGCATCTATGCCTAAAAAGTCCACCTTCGAGGTTATCATCCGAACCCCTTCCGGTATTAAGTTGCAAACAACAGACAATTGCATTAAGTATGGTGCGTAATGTAATCAACACAAATATCCTTAGACAAAGCATTGATGTTTTATCCCTAGTGGCAACAAGCACATCCACAACCTTAGAACTTTTCGCCACTGTCCCAGATTCAATGGAGGCATGAACCCACTATCGAGCATAAATACTCCCTCTTGGAGTTACGAGTATCAACTTGGCCAGAGCCTCTACTAGCAACGGAGAGCATGCAAGAACATAAACAACATATATATGATAGATTGATAATCAACTTGACATAGTATTCCATATTCATGGGATCCCAACAAACACAACATGTAGCATTACAAATAGATGATCTTGATCATGATAGGCAGCTCACAAGATCTAACATGATAGCACAATGAGGAGAAGACAACCATCTAGCTACTTCTATGGACCCATAGTCTAGGGGTGAACTACTCACACATCAATCCGGAGGCGATCATGGTGATGAAGAGTCCTCCGGGAGATGATTCCCCTCTCCGGCAGGGTGCCGGAGGCGATCTCCTGAATCCCCAGAGATGGGATTGGCGGCGGCGGCGTCTCTGGAAGGTTTTCCGTATCGTGGCTCTCGGTACTGGGGTTTTCGCGACGAAGGCTTTAAGTAGGCGGAAGGGCAGAGTCGGAGGGCCGACGAGGGGCCCACACCATAGGGCGGCGCGGGCCCCACCCAGGCCGCGCGGCCCTATGGTGGCGGCGCCTCGTCGCCCCACTTCGTATTCCGTTCGGTCTTCTGGAAGCTTCGTGGAAAAATAAGACCCTGGGTGTTGATTTCGTCCAATTCCGAGAATATTTCCTTTGTAGGATTTATGAAACCAAAAACAGCAGAAACAACGAATCGACTCTTCGGCATCTCGTCAATAGGTTAGTGCCGGAAAATGCATAATAATGACATAAAGTGTGTATAAAACATGTGAGTATCATCATAAAAGTAGCATGGAACATAAGAAATTGTAGATACGCTTGAGACGTATCAAGCATCCCCAAGCTTAGTTCCTACTCGCCCTTGAGTAGGTAAACGATAACAAGGATAATTTCTGAAGTGACATGCTATCATAATCTTGATCAATACTATTGTAAAGTATATGAGATGAATGCAGCGATTCGAAGCAATGGTAAAGACAATGAATAAACAAGCTGAATCATATAGCAAAGACTTTTCATGAATAGTACTTTCAAGACAAGCATCAATAAGACTTGCATAAGAGTTAACTCATAAAGCAATAAATTCTTAGTAGAAAGCTTTGAAGCAACACAAAGGAAGATATAAGTTTCAGCAATTGCTTTCAACTTCAACATGTATATCTCATGGATAATTGTCAACACAAAGTAATATAACAAGTGCAATAGGTAAACATGTAAGAATCAATGCACACAGTTCACACAAGTGTTTGCTTCTAAGATAGAAAGAAGTAGGTAAACTGACTCAACAATAAAGTAGAAGATAGGCCCTTCGCAGAGGAAGCATGGATTACTATTTTTGTGCTAGAGCTTTTCATTTTGAAAACATAGAAACAATTTTGTCAACGGTAGTAATAAATCATATGTGTTATGTATAAGACATCCTATAAGTTGCAAGCCTCATGCATAGAATACCAATAGTGCTCGCACCTTGTCCTAATTAGCTCGGGTTTACATGGATTATCATTGCATAACATATGTTTCAACCAAGTGTCACAAAGGGGTACCTCTATGCTGTAACGGCCCCGGGTAGTACCCCTAATAGATAATTGTTTGTTCTTTTTCTTTAATGCATCATCATGGCATATGCATCATATCATCCATGTTTTTCAACAAAATAAAATTATTTTATAACCCCCTCTGGTCTTTTCTTTTAAATAAAACCCTACTCTATTCTCCCCTCTCATATTTCTTATTTTATAATTAAGTTCTTCCAACAAATACATTCTTGAATATAAATGTGCTTTGTTTTGACTACAAATAAAGTAAATATTTTAAAACTAGTTTTTGATTCTTGCTCCCATCCCTGTTTCAAATTTAAAACTAAAACAGAGTTTGATTTCAAATGGTTTAAAAACAGAAAAACCTAAACAGCTAACACCCTGGGCCTCTTCCTCCCCTTTCGGCCCAACCCGTCCTCTCTTTCTTTTCCCTCTCTTCCTTCCTCCTGGCCGAGCCAACCCAACCCACCTTCTTTTTTTCCCTAGCCTCTCTCCCTCGGCCCATCTTCCTTCCTTCTCCTCCAGCCCGTACCGGTTCAGCCTTTCCCCTTTCCCTTTCTTTTTCCTCGACGAAGACCAATTCCCAGCTTCTCTTCCTCGCCAGCAGATGGACAGCGACACCAGCACCATACCCACGTGAAGCCTCCCTCCCTTCCGCCTTATCTTTGGACCACGGCATCTACAACCACCACGCCTCCCTCTCCACACCTCTCTTGCCTTTTTATTTCTTCACCTGCAAGCCAAACGAGAGAGGAGCATCCCCATCGTCCGCCACCGTGAGCTCCTCGCCATGGCGCCGCCATCTCCGGCGACCCCCTTCCAAACCGAGCCCACCACAGGCTCCGCCTCCCTCTCCTCGTTCTCCTCGTGCAAGGAATCGCCGTAGGGCTTCCTCAATCTCCGCCGTTTCGCCGTTCCCCTCTCAGACCCGGCGGCGATTTTCTTCAATTCCGACGAACGACGACCTCCTCCGGCGCCGGTGACCACACGTCGAGCTTCCAGGTAACCAGGCGCATCACCTGGACACCGTCGTTGGCCCCCTTGCTTCCTGTTTTTCTCCTCCTCACCTTGTACCGACGCCGCTCGCCCGCAGATGTCCGACGACGGCGGCCCTCCGACGACCACCCGCTGGCGGCGCCTCTTCCTCCTGATCCGCGTCGACAAGGCGCGTCGAACGCGCTAGGCCGCGCTTCCTGGAACGCCGCAGAACGCCGGCGAGCTTCTACGTCTGCCGCGGTGACCACGCCCCGCTGGAACGCGAGCGGCATCGCACCGCGTCGAGCACCCTGCGTGCGCGCGTGGATGCTTTGCCACGCCAGCAGCCAGCGTGTCCGCTGGACCCCACCCGTCAGCCTGTGGGTAGGTTCCATCTCGGTGAGAAACGCCTCCCAGATCCAGATCGCAAGCTAACATGTGCGCTGGCGCGGAACCTATATTTAGGGGGAGCCGGCGAACGCCCGCCCTAGCTGGCACCACCACGCAACCAATCGGCGGCAGCACCCACAACCGCCACGCGAATGCGCGACAGCAAGTGCAGCTCTGTCCTCCCGGATCCTGCCTACGGGACTCTATCGAGGAGCTGGTTTCCTCGGCATTCCGCATCCTCCCCCTCCCCCTCGGCACGGCAAGGGGCTACAGGGCGGGATCGGAAAAAAAAACAGGCCAAGGGTTCCGGGGCGGGGCGAAGACGAACGAACCTGTAGTCGTAGAGGCGGAGGTCGCCGCCGTCCTTGCAGACGAAGCAGAAGTCGCTCTCCCCCTCGGCCTCCTCCTCGGTCTTTTCCGCCTCCGGCTCCGGCTCGCTCGCACCCGCGGCGCCGCGGGCCTTGGCGGCCGGCCTCCTGCCCTTCCGCTTTCCCATCGGCGGCGAGACGGACGGCGCTAGGGATTCGGTGGGTGGGGGAGTAAATGGAGGGGGATTGGGCGATCGGGATCCCGTCGGAGTGTGGTGGTGAGTGGGGAGGCTGGCTGGGGTTTAAGCTCCCGAGGAGTGTGAGTGCTCTGCTCTCTGCTGTGTCTGCTCTTCTTCCCGGGGTGTGTTGTGTTGTGACACTGGGGGAGTCCACACCTGTCGATGTCCCCTCGAGAAAGGAAAAAAGGTTGAAAAGAGAAGATGGAGAGAAAGCGCCGGCCCTGCTTGCGTGGGTCGGTTTTGACCGTCCGATTGAACAAAGGAAATTGTTTGAGCTTTATAGATTCTATGCAAAAATGGGATCTATAGTAGTGCAGAGGATGGAGCTGGAGCGCGGCGAAAATGGTGTGATCCATGGGCCGTTTGGTCACAACCTCCGACCATATGTGGGTGCGTTTGGATGTCAACCAATACTGATCCTACCAATAAATTGGCTAGCCTGTGAAATTTGGTATCTGTTTGGATTGAAGCCAAAGAATTGGCTCGCCAACGACCTGTGCGGCACGGCCGTTGAAATCTGGCCAAAACGCGGGCGAGTCCATGACGAGCAAAACCTGCGCCAAAAAATTGGCGTCGTGTCGTGACATACCAATCTCTGCAGGTGAGTCGCATGTATTTTCTAGTTTTCTGTTAGTGGGCAGCAATTAATCCGTGGACCTACACGATTAGGAAGTGCATGCACAAGACTATTCCGTGTGTGTGTCCTGACTCCTGACTCCCGAGTCGCAAGTTGCACCGTATGGCATTTTTTTCGTTAGTTTCTCTGCGTCTTAGTATTTCCTAGAAAGCATCCTATCAAATTCAGATACTAATAGTTTTTTTTTTTTGAGAGAATGTGCTACTTTATTGATCAAGAAACATCATTACAAGATAATGAGTGTCGGGACAACACCAACTGAAAGACTACAAACAAAAGACTCGGCGCAGCGAGCCAATTTATGTGCTACCACATTCGTATTACGACTAGAAAAGCTGAAAGAACATGACTCGAAGTCCGTCGCCATGACTCTGATATCGGCGATCACCGTTCCCAAATCCGACCGATCCTAGACCTGGGATGTTAGACGTTGGATCAAAGACAAACAATCTGAAACCAGCGCCACCCTGGCCACTCCATGCTCCTTGGCCACCATGAGCGTCCTCCTCGCAGCCAGGGCCTCGGCAAGCTCCGGCCTTGGGAAGATCTCCAACCTCTCCCTCGCACAGAGCACAAACCTGCCCTCATGATCTCGGAACACCGCCCCCCGGCCCATGCAACGCTCAACAGCAAATAAAGCAGCATCAACATTGACACATGTGATACCTGGTGGTGGTGGTTTCCATCGGGGCCTCGAGACCGCCTGGGCACTCCTGGACGTTCCCGGCTTCTTGAAGAGGTGAGTGGCGATCATGTCCACATAGGCCAGCACCTTGGACGCCACCCTCGACGGGTGCAGGTTCACCTCATTATTCCTGACGTCGTTGCGAGCCTGCCAAATATGCCAGCAGGTAACGGCGAGGACCGTAGCAGCGGTACTATTCTCCCGCAGTAGGAAGTCGAAGACCCATTGTTTTGAATGTGTCAGATCTTTCCGCATCAGCTTCAGAGGGAAAGCTCGCTTCACCTCAGCCCAGACTGCCCCCGCAAAGAGGCACAACAAGAAAAGGTGCTCCACTCTCTCCTGTTGGCTGCAAAACACACACAGACCATCAGCAGGGATGTGCCGTCGCTGCAATTGATATCCAGTAGGGAGACAGTCGTGTATAAAACGCCATAGGACTACTTTCATCTTCCCCGGCGCTTGAATGGACCAGACCGCCTTCCAGTTTTTCTCGTCCGTTGCCCTGTCCGAGCTAGCCCCCGGCCCGCCGTGCCTTGACGATCAAAGAAGGATGCCGCTCTGGCCAAGTTATAGGCAAATTTGACTGTGTAGATTCCAAACTTGTCATAAGGCCATGAGACGAAATCAGCACCACCTCGACGGCTGATAGGAATACCGAGGATAATATTCGCAAGTTCCTCGTGGAAGAAAGCTCGCACAATGTCCACTTCCCAGCCTGTACCCTCCTCATTCAACAGGTACCGCACCTTGGCACTATCAGGGATCGGTGACAAGGGTCTGAAGGTGCCTTTCGGATTATGGGGAATCCAATTGTCCGTCATGATGCTTATACTGTCACCATTGCCGATACACCATCTTATGCCTCTCACCAAAAACTCACGACCATGAAGAATCGAACGCCAAGTGAAAGAGGAGGACCGTGGCTTCTCCGCCGCCAAAAAATTTGAATGCGGGTAGTAACGTCCTTTGAGAACTCTTGCACAGAGAGACGAAGGGTCAGAGAGTAGCTGCCAGCATTGCTTTCCCAACATGGCCTGGTTAAAGAGAACAAACTCTCTGAAACCCAAACCTCCGAGAGACTTTGGTGAAGACAGCCACTCCCAAGATTTCCAGTGCATTTTCTTGCATCCATCCTCAAAACCCCACCAATGATCTGCGATGCTTGACTTCATATTGTCACAGTTTGCAATGGGAATCTGAAAACAGCTCATGACATGGTTTGGAATGGATTGGGCCACCGATTTCAGCCAGACCTCCTTACCCGCACGCGACAGAGGTCGCCCCGCGACGCTAGTAACACACCGCCACACCCTCTCCGAGAGGCACTTGAAAGATGATGTAGCTTCCCTAGCAATTTCCTTAGGCATCCCTAGGTAACAGTCCCGAAGCACCTCATCGGTGACTTCCAAAGAATTCTTCACCCTAGTCTTGATGCTTTCATGACATTTGTTTCCAAAGAACACCGAGGATTTTTGTAGATTGACTCTCTGACCAGAAGCCCCACAATATGTATCCAGAACTTCTTTCAGTGTTTCAACACTTTGACTGTCGCTCTGTGCAAAGAAGATGTTGTCATCCGCAAAGAGCAAGTGTGATATAGAATGGCCTTGTTGTCCATTTTTTAGACCTTGTAGCTCACCAAGACCCTCCTTCCTCTGCAGTAAACAGGATAAATCTCATGTGCACAAAAGAAACAGATAGGGGTTAATAGGATACCCTTGTCGAATACCCCGCGATGGCACCACCGGGGATGTGAGATCACCATTAACCTTCACCGCATATCTAGCCGAGGTAACACATCTCATAACTGAGTTAACCGAATCGGCAGCGAAGCCCAATTTAGATAGACACCCATGAAGATATTCCCATTCGATACGGTCATATGCTTTCATTATATCAACTTTGAGGGCAAAGAACGGTCTCTTGCTTTTCTGGCGCCTCACAGTATGGAGGCACTCATAGGCGATGAGTGCGCTATCAGTGATGAGCCGACCAGGAACAAAAGCACTTTGGTATTCTGATACAATGTCTGGTAAGAGAAGCTTCAGTCGGTTGGCTACAACTTTGGAGGCGATCTTATACAAGACATTACACAGACTAATTGGTCTAAATTTAGACAAATGTTTCGCATTAGTTACCTTGGGGATAAGCACAATAACCGAGTCACAGAAGCCCTCCGGTATGTCCGCTCCACCCAAGAAACTCCGAACAGCAGTACAGACATCATTATCAACGAGATCCTAGTGTACTTGATAGAACATGGCAGGGAAACCATCCGGGCCAGGTGCCTTAGTGGGACCCATCTGAAAAAGAGTTGTTTTAATCTCCTCATTCGAGTACTCCTTGCACAGACTAGCATTCATCTGATCATCAACCTTTAGTGGTATTGCATCCAACACTGCATCCATGGAAACCACAGGTTCGGAGCTGAACAAGTTCTCATAGAAGTGATGGACCATACTCTTGATCTTTGTTTGATCCTCACACACCGAGCCGTCCTCCCTAACCAAGGCAGAAATGTGGTTCGTCCATTTTCTAGCTGTTGCCTTTGAGTGGAAGAAAGCAGTACTACGGTCCCCCTCCCGGAGCCAATCTACACGAGATCTTTGACGAGCCATTATCTCTTCCCTCTCAAACAGCTCACACAGCTGGCGTTCGACCTTCTTCTCCTCGGCGATGACAACATCCGATATGGCTACCGACCGAAGAGAACGCAGCACGCGCTCCAAACGGCTGATCTCCCGCCGTACCGACCCAAAGGACGTCTTGCTCCAATCCCTCAACGAGCTTGCCATGCAGCCGATATTGGCCCAGGTTGCGTGCAGCGCATTCGGCCCATGGCCGTTCGCATTCCAGGCAGCTTCGACGACCCCTGCATAGTCGTCAGCACGTCTCCACATAGCCTCGTATCTGAATCCTTGTTGGACCGGCGCCCTGGATAAGTGAGGCTCGCCTGCACACAGGGACAGAAGAATGGCATAATGATCGGAGGAAGTGGTGATGATATTTTCCACCGAACACTCCTGGAACAAACGTGAGAAGCTCTCATTAGCAACTGCTCTGTCGAGCCTGACTCGAATGTTACACTGAGCATCTTGACGGTTAGACCAAGTGAATTTCGGTCCAATAAAACCAAGATCGACCAAGTTACAAGCATCGAGGCACTCTCTGAACAGAATCATCTGAGCCTCCGAACGGTCCGTCGACCCAAAGTGTTCATCTTGAAGCAACACCTTGATGTCTACGCACGCTTCTATTCATGTAGACAGTGTTGGGCCTCCAAGAGCAGAGGTTTGTAGAACAGCAGCAAGTTTCCCTTAAGTGAATCACCCAAGGTTTATCGAACTCAGGGAGGTAGAGGTCAAAGATATCCCTCTCAAGCAACCCTGCAATTAAGATACAAGAAGTCTCTTGTGTCCCCAACACACCTAATGCACTTGTCAGATGTATAGGTGCACTAGTTCGGCGAAGAGATAGTGAAATACAAGTAATATGGATGATTGTAAGTAGTAATTGCAATCTGAAATAAAAATGGCAGCAAGCAAGCATGTAACAGAACTTGTTGGAAACGGTGTTTCAATGCTTAGAAACAAGGCCTAGGGATCATACTTTCACTAGTGGATACTCTCAACATTGATCACATAACTGAATAAATAAATGCTACTTTCTACACTCTTGTTTGATAACAAACACCATTCATTGTGTAGGGCTACAAAAGCACACCTCAAGCCGGAATAAATAAGCTCCACAACATCCGGAGTTCATATTAGAGTAACCTCTAGAGTGCATAATAGACCGTTGCAATTTAGACCGAGTACTAACATAGCATACACACTGTCAACAATAGCTATGAAATGGGGAATAGATCGCATCAATACTATCATAGTAATAGTTAACTTCATAATCTATAAGAGATTACAATCATAACCTACGCCAAGTACTACATGATGCACACACTGTCAACATTACATCATGGAGGAGGAATAGACTACTTTAATAACATCACTAGAGTAGCACATAGATTAATAGTGATACAAAGCTCATGATCACATAAAGATCACACCATGGGAGAGAGAGATGAACCACATAGCTACCAGTAGAGCCCTCAGCCTCGGGGGAGAACTACTCCCTCCTCATCATGGGAGACAGCGATGGCGATGAAGATGGCGGTGATGTGGATGGAGATGACTCCGGGGGCAATTCCCCATCCCGGCGGCGTGCCGGAACAGAGACTTCTGTCCCCCGAAACGGAGTTTCGCGATGGCGGCGGCGTCCCTGGAGTCTTTCTGGAGTTTCATCAATTGTTGTCGGGTTTTTAGATCACGAGGGATAATATAGGCGAAGAGGCGGCGCGAGGGGGTGCCTGGGGGGCCCACACCACACCTGGGTGCGCCCCCCTCCGCGCCGCCCTGTGGTCTGGGGGCCCTGGGCCTCCTCTCCGTGTTCTGGTCCGTCTCGGTGAAATAGGATGTTTGGCTTTTGTTTCGTCGAATTCCGAGAATATTGCCCGAACAGCCTTTCTGGAACCAAAAACAGCAGAAAACAGGAACTGGCACTTCGGCATCTTGTTAATAGGTTAGTTCGGGAAAATGCATAAAAACATTGTAAAGTGTGAGCAAAACATGTAGGTATTGTCATAAAACTAGCATGGAACATCAGAAATTATAGATACGTTGGAGACGTATCAAGCATCCCCAAGCTTAGTTCCTACTCGCCCTCGAGTAGGTAAACGATAACAAGGATAATTTCTGAAGTGACATGCTGCTATCATAATCTTGATCAATACTATTGTAAAGCATATGAGATAAATGAACTGATTCAAAGCAATGGTAAAGATAATGACTAAACAACTGAATCATATAGCAAAGACTTTTCATGAATAGTACTTTCAAGACAAGCATCAATAAGACTTGCATAGGAGTTAACTCATAAAGCAATAAATTCTTAGTAGAAAGTTTTGAAGCAACACAAAGGAAGATATAAGTTTCAGCAGTTGCTTTCAACTTCAACATGTATATCTCATGGATAATTGTCAACACAAAGTAATATGATGAGTGCAAATAAGCAAGTATGTAGGAATCAATGCACACAGTTGACACAAGTGTTTGCTTCTAAGATAGAAGGAAGTAGGTAAGTCGACTCAACATAAAGTAAAAGAAAGGCCCTTCGCAGAGGGAAGCATGGATTACTATTTTTGTGCTAGAGCTTTTATTTTGAAAACATAGAAACAATTTTGTCAACGGTAGTAATAATTCATATGTGTTATGCATAAGACACCCTATAAGTTGCAAGCCTCATGCATAGAATACCAATAGTGCTCGCACCTTGTCCTAATTAGCTTGGATTTCCATGGATTATCATTGCATTACATATGTTTCAACCAAGTGTCACAAAGGGGTACCTCTATACCGCCTGTACAAAGGTCCAAGGAGATAGATCACATTTGATTTCTCGTTTTTGATAGATCTCAACTTAAGGACATCCATACTGGGACAACATAGAAAACAGATAATGGACTCATCTTTAATGCATAAGCATTCAACAACAGATAATATTCTCATAAGAGATTGAGGATTAATGTCCAAACTGAAACTTCCACCATGATTCATGACTTCAGTTAGCGGCCCAATGTTCTTCTCTAACAATATGCATACTCAAACCATTTGATCATGATAAATCACCCTTACTTCGTACAAGACGAACATGCATAGCAACTCACATGATATTCAACAAAGGTGTAATAGTTGATGGCGTCCCCGAAACATGGTTACCGCTCAACAAGCAACTTATAAGAAATAAGATACATAAGCTACATATTCTTTACCACAATAGTTTTTAAGCTACTTTCCCATGAGCTATGTATTGCAAAGACAAAGAATGAAATTTTAAAGGTAGCACTCAAGTAATTTACTTTGGAATGGCAGAGAAATACCACATAGTAGGTAGGTATGGTGGACACAAATGGCATAGGTTTTGGCTCAAGGATTTGGATGCACGAGAAGTATTCCCTCTCAGTACAAGGCTTTGGCTAGCAAGGTTGTTTGAAGCAAACACAAGTATGAACCGGTACAACAAAACTTACATAAGAACATATTGCAAGTATTATAAAACTCTACACTGTCTTCCTTGTTGTTCAAACACTTTTACCAGAAAATATCTAGACTTTAGAGAGACCAATCATGCAAACCAAATTTCAACAAGCTCTACAGTAATTCTCCACTAATAGGTTCAAACTACATGATGCAAGAGCTTAAACATGATCTACTTGAGAGCTCAAAACAATTGCCAAGTATCAAATTATTCAAGACAATATACCAATTACCACATGAAGCATTTTCTGTTTCCAACCAAATAGCAATGAGGCGGCTTTCAACTTTAGCCATGAATATTAAAGTAAAACGAAGAACACAAGTGTTCAAATGAAAAAGCGGAGCGTGTCTCTCTCCCACACATGGATTGCTAGGATCCGAATTTATTCAAACAAAAAAAATAAAAGCATACAGACGCTCCAAGTAAAGCACATAAGATGTGACGGAATAAAAATATAGTTTCACTAGAGGTGACCTGATAAGTTGTCGATGAAGAAGGGGATGCCTTGGGCATCCCCAAGCTTATATGCTTGAGTCTCCTTGAAATATGCAGGGATGAACCACGGGGGCATCCCGAAGCTTAGACTTTTCACTCTTCTTGATCATACTGTATCATCCTCCTCTCTTGATTCTTGAAAACTTCCTCCACACCAAACTCAAAACAAACTCATTAGAGGGTTAGTGCATAATCAAAAATTCACATATTCAGAGGTGACATAATCATTCTTAACACTTCTGGACATTGCACAAAGCTACTGAAAGTTAATGGAACAAAGAAATCCATTCATCATAGCAAAAGAGGCAATGCGAAATAAAAAGGCAGAATCTGTCAAAACAGAACAGTCCGTAAAGACGAATTTTTTAGGGGCACTTAACTTGCTCAGATGAAAAAGCTCAAATTGAATGAAAGTTGCGTACATATCTGAGGATCACACACAAAAATTGGCAGATTTTTCTGAGTTAGCTACAGAGAGGCCTACTCAAATTCGTGACAGCAAGAAATCTGTTTCTGCGCAGTAATCCAAATCTAGTATCAACCTTACTATCAAAGACTTTACTTGGCACAACAATGCAATAAAGTAAAGATAAGTAGAGGTTGCTACAATAGTAACAACTTCCAAGACACAACAAAACAGTAGCAAAATAAAACCATGGGTTATCTCCCAAGAAGTGCTTTCTTTATAGCCATTAAGATGGGCTCAGTAATTTTAATGATGCTCTCGCAAGAAATAAGAGTTGAAGCAAAACAGAACATCAAAAAGCAAGTATGAAACAAATTTAAGCCTAACCCACTTCCTATGAAAAGGAATCTTGTAAATAAACAAGTCATGTAAGCATAATGCAACAAGCATAGAAAGGCAACACAAGCGCAACTTCAAGATTCTCAACATAAAGAGGGGAAACTTAATATTATTAAGCATATAACCATGTTTCCCTCTCTCATAATAACTTTC